>NC_056728.1:827872346-828064846 GCF_019279795.1 Protopterus annectens | reverse complement strand
GAGGGACACCTGTTCAAACACAGAACCGGTGTTGCTATGGATGCATGCTGTGCACCAACATTTGCCAACATTGTATTGGCACAATGTGAGGATCTGTTCATTATGAACTCTGAGTTCAGTGACCTCTGGGCACTTTACAGGTGCTATTTGGACGATATTGTCCTTTTCTGGAAAAGAGGTGAAAATGACCTGAATAGGTTTTTCACCTTCATTAATGGGACCACCAATTTCTTGAGGTTCACTGTGAGCAAAGACAAGGATACTTTGAACTACCTTGATGTTACTGTATAGAAGAACTATGTCATGAAGGGTTTTACCTCCCATTTATTTCATAAGCCAACATATTCCAACTCATTGCTGCTCTTTTCTAGCTGGCACCCTGTACATCAAAAGAAGGCACTGGTCAAAAGACAGTACGTCAGGCTAACCAGGATGGTCTCACAACTTGATGACTTTCTAAGAGAATGTGGTGTATTGAAGAACATGTTAATTAAGAGAGGGTACCCTGAAAACTTTATCAGCAGTATAGCTGAGGAAGTTATCACAAAGAGAGAACTAGGTAATTTTAGCCCTCTATTATTCCATGGGTTGAATGGGCCTTCGGAAAAGGAGAAATCTGATATATTTAGTAGGGCACTTATTTTACCATTCAACATCAGTTTTTATGACATTAAAGAGATTGTGGTGAAGCTTTGGGCAATTTTTAGTTTGGACAGTGATGTCCACAATACACTTGGCAAGAGGCCACAGGTTTTCTATAAAAAGGAATCTTCCCTGAAAGGGTTACTGGAAAGATGTGACATTAAATCAGATCAGGGTGTCAGTTATAGATGTGGTAGGTGCCCACAGTGCCCGTATATGATTGACACAAATAAAATTAAAATAAACATTTATGGGTATGTCCCCACATGTAGGAAACATTATTGTTACTCAAAAGGAGTTGTTTATGTCACATTATCTGATTCTTGCGACGCCTACTACATAGTAAAAACAATGAGGGCACTGAGACAAAGAATTTATCAGCACACATATGACATTAAACACAAGAATGAGAATAATGCACTGTGCAGGCACATTAGCCTTCACCCACTGCATGCTTTCAAATTTTTCATTGTCAACCAAGTTGATTTGGGTCCTTGGGGGGGGGGTCCTTTGGACAAAATTTTAGAGTTCATGGAGCTTAAATGGCAGATTAGAAAAAATACTTGTCAGGCTCCTGAACTCAGTGACAGAGTTTCTATAAGTTCAGTACTTAAGCTGAAATCTAAGCTGTTTTTGTAATATGTAAGCATTTTTTAACAGCAGTATACTAAATATTTTAATGTTTTTTTCATTGTTTATTTTATGCAGGAAGTGATGTCTTTCTTTTAACCAATATGAGTTGGAGGAGGGTTATTTAAAGATGTGTTTTGACAAACATGGCTATTCTGATGAAGTCTTTCACCTTGACGAAAGTGCTAAATCAATAAAAAGTGTTTTGGATTACTGGATTGTGTCCTCTGTGATTCCTAGCTTCACTACTCATCTGTGGATTTATTTGGAGTTGGAATATATAGTTAGCAGGGGGTGTGGGGGGGTGTGATGTGATGTGGAGGAGTTTCATTTAACTGAGCTCCTCTACAAACATCACGTGATCTTTTTGGCGACAATGTCAAATCCGCTGAATTTGTTCAGCAGATGTGACATTGTGACCTGGAATATATTTTTTAATTTTTTTTTTTGTTTCAGTATCACAAATGGGATTTTTTTTCCCAGCAACATTTTGATAGAAAACCTAAAAAAAATATATATATATATATATATATATATATATATATATATATATATATATAGTTATCTATGAAAACATCGAGCATGTGAAATATCAAACACCATATGGTGGAGACCATATGGTCAATATTTCACATGCGCGATCACCGTAAACTAAAAAAAAAACACACCATATATATATATATATATATATATATATATATATATATATATATAGTTTCAGTGCAGAAGCCTGAATGATCACAAGCCTGAATTGCATAAGCCTGAAGACCAAAAGCCTGAAATTTCATAAGCCTGAAAACTCAAAAGGCTGATGAAGTGAATATATATATATATGTATATAATATATATATATGTATATACACTCACACACATTCATATTAGACAATGCCTTTACATAGTTGGAAATTCCTTTAAGCCATTTATTGGACTTCATATATGGAAAACTATTGGATAGAACTGAAATATATGCTGCACACTAAAAGATACTTTAAAACAATTGAAAGCAGCAAGTGCCAGTAAGAAACACCTATCTCACATTGCATGCTGTCAGCTAATATTACATTTGTCAGGCTGCAGAATGAGTTTTGCAGCATGCAGACTAAGCTGCTTACGTTTCAAGTGCTCTTGGAACATAGTCTGTATTTCTTGCAAAGCTGTGATTTGAGTATAAGCGGATGGGACTGCTTTGATTCGATAGTTATTGTTTGATATATCTATTGAAATTAATGAGGAAATCTTAAAATATATGAACTCTTAATAGGAATGAATAAGCAGCAAAAATGAATGAAGCAATGTTAGGTAGCCTAAATCCTAATGAGAGGGACAACTTCAGAAATAAGATTTCTACTTTTCTAACTCCAGACATGTACAACAAATATATTATTAATTTAAAGTAGGTGTTTGTACCCAATAAGTAAATCAATATTTGACTGTTATTAGAAAGGAATAGAAAAAGCTTTATACTGCTGTTTTACTGAGCTCTGTTGGCTTGAAAAATGTATATATGGTTAATATGTTGATAATCTTGGGGTAGGAGCAAGAAAATTGTATGTTGTTTTAATGATAATAAGAGATAAGGTTCAGATGGGACATTACAACAATACAATATATAATGTGGCACAAAAATTATAGAAATGGACTATGAAGGGCCAAGTAGCAGCAACAAGACAAAGTATATATAAGCAGAATACAGCATTAAGTTTTAGTATGTCACAACTGGGCTTATTATTCTGGAATGTTAATGGGCTGGCGCACAGGAGAAAAATAGACTAAGGTACTAACATATAGTTACAAGAGTAAAGAAAGGACAATAATGTTACAAGAAACACTCTTAAATCATAAAGAGCATAAACGTTTTGTAAAGAAAAGTGGGAAGAATGGAGTATTTGCTGGTTTTTGAAGAAGAGTAAAAAAGGGTATTAATATTATTAAAAAGGTACGGGAATAAAGAGTAAAGAGTAAAGAACAAATTGAAGATAGGAATGGATGGTTTATAGTGGTGAGAGACTCCTAGTAGGGTATAAGAATTATACAACTGAAGAAAAAGAATTGCTGCAGTATATATTCAATTGCTGCAGTATATATTCTGCCAAAACTATAAGACAAAATATAAAGTATATTTCATTAAACATTTATGGAATTAGTTGGAGAGAAGAGCAGTGTTGAAAATAAGGAAGACATCTTTACAGGGCCACAATATTACAGAACACTGGTTAGCAGCAGATGCTTAGATAAAACGTATATGTATTTGGACTTATTGATGTAATAAAGCAAAGAAGAAATTGTAACATGCACATTTTTCAGGGAGCTATTGTTGTTATGCAAGATTAGTTAGATGTTACAATCAAAAGAATACTGTAACATGGTGAAAGCCATGAGAAAATATCCAGTGATAGCATCAGACTATACACCAGAACAAACTATGTTTATAAGCAACTAAAAAACTCTTCTGACAAAAATTGGCATTTTGTGCTATTTCTTCTGAAAAGGAAGTTGTTTGATGATTGGGTACATCAAACTTTATGTTGCATACTATTAGTTCTGAATGTAAGTAATAAAGAGGTTGCAAAGGATTGGGATAAATGTAAACTGAAGATTAGATATGTGGTCATGATGAAACCAAACATGATATGGAATAACAATCACAGTAGGTATCTGGAGAGCTTAAAAAGTAAGAAATTTACAGAAGCAAAAATGAATAAGTGGACTAAAACATGATGAATGGCAAATAAAAGGAGTAGGACTGTATATGCAAAACTACATAAAAACTATTAATTGAACCCAGAGGAATACCTTTAAAACAGCTATGTTTTTACAATAGCGCCAGAGTAGTGAAACCACTGTTTAAATGCTTGAGACAACAGAAGGTTGAAAGGATGATAACTAAAATCAAGAATTATGAGAAAGGTAGGGTAGAAATGGACTCAGGGGGAAATGAAGGTAAGGGTAAACTATTACAGTAAATAGATGATTACAGATGGCAAAGCCGGTATTATATAGGTTCACATGTAAGTACTAGGCTAGCTGTCCTTCTGGGCCATTTTAAGCCTAGTCAATATCCTTGGTCTTATACTTAGAAAAGAATTTAACCTTAGTATATATATGTTCTTGTTGAAATGGTGTACTGCAATGTGTACTCAAGAGGTGAAATCACATTTATCATTAGAGTTGGCAGAGGCTAAGATAGCCATGACTAGAAAATGGAAAACCAAAGACATACCACCAATTAGAGAGTTAAAAAAGATAAATGGATTAAAATGTGGAACTGTGAACTATTAGAGGATGGGAAAAAATACCTGGTAAAAAATGGACTGTGTGCGATTCTGTGATTAAAATTAAGTATGAAGAGGACATTGACATGGAACAAAGCACTTAAGAGGTGGATGTATTTAAAGTAAGTAGATTGTAATAGAAGCTAAGAAGTCTCTGGTCCAATTGTTAAGACTTGTAACATAATGATATTAAAACAATATGGTCAATAGCTAATACCTGATATCAATGATATATTGTAAATAATGCATGTTTGAATGTTTTTGTTTAAGGAACAATGTTAAGTTAATCTGGAGATCAAGCCTAGATATAATAGTTGTGTGATGGGTGGCTTTACACACTTAAAAAATGGCAAATTATAGAAAGTTAAATATAAGCACTGATTATTTCACATGAAGCTAGTTGATTAGTATTATATAAATACATGCTTATAAAATGTTGTATCAGCAATAAGTGCCAAAATAGTCAGTGCACCATGCACAGAAATTGTACAGTATGTAAAAATGAAAATGTGATACTAATGTTGCTCATAAAAAAATGAAAAGAAATCTCCAGGTAGGCAACCAACAGGTTTCCAGACCTGATTCAGTTTAATGACTGGGTTATGAGACAAACTGAAAGCAGATGGCAGTCGATCTAGTCCATGAACACAGCAAGGGTTTTAACTCTGCTTCACGCAAGAGGATGACAGGAGAAAGAGAAGGGTTGGGGAATGAATCAAGACTGCAGAAACATATATTTGTGATAGTAAGGTTGAATTATTTCATTATTTACTTCAGATGGTTTTAAATAACAATATATTTGTTTTTGATGGTAATTATTTTTTGCAAAGAGACGGCGTAGCAATGGGAACATCCTGTGCCAACAGCTACTACAATCTCATCATGCCCATTTGGGAACTTAAGCACATATTGGTTGATACATATGTAGAACACATTTTATTTTATAGATGTTTTGTGGATGATTTATTTTTGATTTGGAACGGTACACGAGATGATTTGGTTAAGTTACAGCTGAGTATTCCGAGGTAGAAATTAGTTACTTAGATGTGCTTATCAGAGTTTCAAGCAGTGAACAGATGGATACTTTACTATACAGGAAACCTTGTTACAGGAACAACTTTTTACACCGAACAAGCATGCACCCTAAATATAGGTTCATAGGTTCATAGGTTCATACTAGGCTATCTGCCCTAGGGCATTTATAAGCCTAGCCAGAATGGGTTTGGCTTTCGCCACCCATTTTAAATTAATTTTGCTATGCCCTTTTTTGAGGTTAGTATACTGTGCCTCTGTCTAACAGTGACACAGAAGTGATACCTGGGGTAAACCTACGATCTCTCATCCACTCATCAAGATTCCTCTTGAAAAGAGTCAATAAGGGACTCTGCCTAACCTGGACTGGGATTTTATTCCAGAGTGAAGGGAGCCTCTGGGTTATGAATCTGTCCCTCCAGCATGTCCTATTTATTTCAGTGCTGAGGTTCAAGTCTCTCGAGCGTGTAGCTCGATGGGATTTGGATTTTCTAAGGTGCAGCATGTCCATTAATTCCGGGTTGGACATGACTTTATACATCAGGCACAGATCACCTCTGAACAGGCGGTATGCCACTGAGTAGAGCTGGAGTTTCTTTAACCGGGCAGCATATGGCATCTGTTTGAGCCCTTTGATCCTCTTGGTGAGGTACTTTTGGGGTCTTTCCAGTTGCTGCAGGTGTCTGGTAAGGTACATCCCAAAAGGGGCATTGTACTCAATTATGGGCCTGATGAGGGATGAGTAAAGAGGCACAATGACCTCCCCTGATCTAGATGTGAATCCCTTCATGATTAGGTGGGCTATATAAAATGTTTTTCTAACCACTTTGGCCACATGGTTGTCAAATGAGAGATTGCTATCAACTTGGGTCCCCAGGTCCCTAATTACTTCTTCTGTACTTAATGGATTACCACCTATGTGGTAATTTGTGGGCACTTTGTTTTTGCCAAAGGGATGACTATACACTTTTGGCATTTAGCTTGAGGCCATGGCTCTGGCACCAGTTGTCTGTTTCTATGAGGCCCTTTTGGAGGATGCTTGTGTTGGCTGGAGAGTCGATTATGGCACCCAGTTTGCAGTCATCTGCGAACTTGGTCAGCCACAGTCCTTCCATGTTGGCCTGTACCTCTGAGAAATATATACCGAACAAGAGAGGTCCCAGGACTGAGCCTTGTGGGATGCCACTTGTAACTGGTTTGGAGTCTGACATGGCTCCAGCAATTCTAACCATGTGGGTTCTGTCCTTGAGCCAGTTTGCAACCCATTTAGTGACATAGGGGTTTATATTTAAGCTGGTGAGCTTATCTATAATGCCCGAGTGGGATATTGTATCGAAGGCTTTGCGAGGTCCAGGTAGGCTGTGTGGACCACCTTCCCTCATCAATGGCCTTGGTGACTGTTTCAAAGAAATCAACCAGGTTTAAGAGGCAGGATCTGCCCTTAACAAAGCCGAACTGGGTAGGATCCAGTGTCTGTAGGTCCCCAATAACTTTATTTATGAGGTCCATGATGATCCTTTCCATAGCTTTGCAGACCAAGCTAGTCAGGCTTATGGGGCGATAGTTTCCAGGATCCATTGAGGCACCACCTTTGTGGAGAGGGACCACAGTTGCTGTACGCCACTCTTTGGGTACATATCCTGTAGTAAGGCTGAGATTGAACAGTAGTTTTATGTTTGGCTTTAGCTCTTCTTGGAGTTCATGTAGCACGCAGCCCGGGACACCGTCTGGTCCCATTGATGCTGTGTTCTTTTGCTTTGGAGAGGCATCTGAGATGTCAGGGGGGCAGCACTCTGCTGGGATGGATGTTAGCCCTTTTGGTGGGGAGGGGGGAGAAGTTTGCGCTGAACCTGTCAGCTAGGATGTTGGCAATGTCTGTGGATTCGGTGTATTTTTTGTCATATTGGACTAATTCTGAGCATATCTGGGAATTACCACCCAGGTTCCTAACATAACTAAAGAAAGCCTTCTGATTATCCTTAGTGTCCTGTGCAATTTTTCTCTCGAAGCTGGCCTTAGACAATTTTATGAGTGCCCGTAGTTTTTTGCTAATACTGATCAGAGATGCCTTCCCTTTTTGGAATTTTGCTCTATCATTTAGTAGCTTCCTCCTTCTATTGTATAGTTTGTTTATGGCTGGGGTCCACCAGACAGGACGTCTGCCTTTGGAGGATTGGGTCTTGGTTTTATTTGGGATCGCATGATCCATGCATTCCTGAAGGTGTTCATAGAATGCGTTTATAAAGGATTCTGTGGTCTGGGCCGTATTTTCCACAGGCCCGGGGGCTTTGAAGGATTCCACCTTGGTTTTGAGGAGTGTGAAATTTGCTTTAGAGAAGTTTTTCACTGTGGTTTTCTGGGCAGGGGGTGGTGTCAGGATGTGAATATCCAGTGAGATTAGTTTATGGTCTGATCTTACCAGTGAGGGATACACTTCTGGTCTGGAGCATAGAGTCCCCATGTTGGTGATGATCAGGTCCAGTATGTTTTCCCCTCTTGTGGGAGTGGTAACAAGTTGTTCCATAGCATTTGAGTTTATAAATTCTAGGAACCTTTGGGCTACGGTGTTGGAGCTAGAGTAATGTCCCAGTCTATGTTTGGGTAGTTGAAGTCGCCCAATATAATGGTGTTTGGAGAGACCTTCATATTTTCCAGTGTTTTCAGGAAGGCCGAGTGGGGTTCCTGGGTTAGGGAGGGTGGTCTGTAGCAGGCTATAAACTGGAAGGCAGTTTTACCCACTGTTAGTTGCACATGGATAGTCTCTGATGCTTCGTGCTGTGCCACCAACCTGGAGGTGTGGGTATCTTTGATAAATATTGATACTCCCCCTCCTTTTGTGGGTCGGTCCAAGTTTTGGGGCCGAAAAGCATGGTATGAGGTATAACCTGGTAGTGCTGGGGTGCTCTCGGGAGCCTTGAACCAGGTTTCTGTTACTGCACAGATATCAATGTTCTTCATGCTATGCCCTTGTACTATGTATTTGACAACATAGTACAAGGGCAAGGACTTAGAGTCTCATAGGTGAATGTTAGTGAAGGCATTTTAAGAGTGAAATGAAAGACCTGGAGAATAAATTTGTGGATAGAGGCTACACGAGACGTAATGTACAAGTATTGAATAATGTCTCTGATGTTAGAGATGGTAGAGGCATGCCCTTCTTTTCTTCAAATCCACCTTCTGTTCACTCCAAGAGACTGAGTGATGGTAAATGCAGGGTACCGGTGACTTATTCTTATGCTACAGCGTATGTCTTGAATATTATAAGGAAGCATTGTCACATTACAATAACAGATAATGACCTTAAAAAGATAGTGGGTGAACAACCCAACTCGATCTTTAAGAAGAAACAATCTTTAAAACAGATGCTTTGTTATTCAAAACAATTTATTGATGGTAAAACTCCTAGGAATAAAATGGGTTCCACTTAGACCATGTCATATTTGTAAGTACTGCAGTTCTATTGACACTACTAGTATGTTTATACATCCAGATCAGGGTAAACAGTATATGTTTGATGTTTAAGCTACTTGTACTTCTCATGTGGTTTATTTAGCGTGTTGCACTGCTTACACAAAGTTTTATGCAGGCAAGACTGATAGACAGTTGAAGGAACATATAGAACATGTAAGACATTAAAAATGGCACTGAGTACAGTGCTCTTTCCAAACATGTGAAGTTCACCTCGCACACACATTGTTTTAAGTTTCAGGTTATAACATAGGTAGCAGTTACTAAGAGGCTGGGTGATGTTAGGAATGCTACTGAAAGCTTAGAGAGTAAGTGGATAGCTAACTTAAGGGCTGATTATGGCTCAGGACTAAATGATAAAGTCCCCCTTAAACATTTGTTACAGACAACGGTCTCTCTTTAGATGATCTTTATATACACTTATGTACATTAGCTGATTTTAAGTTTATTTCTTATTTTTTAATTTTTATTACATTTGTTTGTATTCTTTTAATAATTGCTTAATTGGTTGATTTGCTAGTTGGATTTCTGTATAAATTGCTGTATGTGTGACTGCATTTTTATACTGACATCTGAAGAAGCAGCAAGAGCCATGAAAGCACTTATGTTGTTGTTGCTTGTCTTTTCGGCTTTTCTCAGTTAGGGATCACCACAGCAGAACTCCTGCTGATCTGCTAATGATTGGCAGTAGATTTTCATGAACGCCGAGGTGCCAGCTCAATGTTCAACCTTCAACGAAGGCACACCCATTACGCAAGTCTTTCGAATGCCTACCCAGCCACGGGGAGGACATGCAGACTTCACAGAGAAGGCACTCCCTGCACTCCAGCCGAGAATCGAACGGGAGTGCAGGGAGTGCCTTCTGTGTGGAGTCTGCATGTCATGAAAGCACTTATGTTGTTCTAAAATAAAAGGTTGTTCATTTTATGCTGAGAGGCTGGTGTCATCTCATCATTCTACTTTTTTGGACTATAAAATTAAATTAAATTCAACCTTCTAGGCTGTTAAGTTTTAAAAGTGGTAAAATAGAACAGGCATCATTATTGTTTTTTAAATTATTCATTTGTTATCTCTTGGGTAGAATTACCTGTGGTAGCGTTGTCACCTCACAGCAAGATGTTGTCGCGTTCGATTCTCAGCTAGAGCATCTTCTGTGTGGAGGCATGCGTGAATGGGCGTGCCTCCGTTGAACGTTGTGCATCAGGGCTGGTAACTCGGCACTTAAAAATCCACTACCAAACATTAGCGGACCGGAGTTCTGCTGCGGCGACCCCTAACTGGGATAAGCTGAAAGACGCAACAATATCTCTTGGGTAGAATTATCACATGACTCAAGATAGCATGGGACACTCAAGATGGCATTGAACAAATGGAAAATGGGTAAGGATAAGGTAGGAATGTTGAGGACATAGAACTGTAAGGCACTTAGGCTGAGTTTATAGACTCATTGTCTCATTCTGCCATCAAGCCATTGTGATAAAATGTATAGGACTCTGTTTAGGTTTCAACACCCCTGCTCACTATCATGCTGTACAGCCCTCCCCCTTACTGTCCACTACAACCCAGCATTCAAACCTCCTACAGGGCCCATAGAGAATAATCTGTTGCTCTCTAAGGGAAGGGACCATTCTTTACTGTACCTCACCTCCTCAACAACCCCCTTTCCAATCCTCCCTTTCCACTTGCAGATACACCTTCTAAATCTCCTTATTGCCTGATGTCAGCCTACACACACACACACACACACACACACACACACACACACACACACACACACACACACACACACACACACACACACACACACACACACACACACGCACACACATGCACAAACACACATACACAAACACACACACACATAAACACACACACACATACACACACACACACACACACACACACACACACACACACACACACACACACGTGCACACTGGTATCCATCTCTTTTTCGTTCTTTCTTTCTTTCTTTCTGTTTTTAATTTTTTTATTGAATTTTACAGAAAAAGAATATGATTTTCAGTATCACAGCAAACTAAACATACATTATTGATTAACAACAGATATAACAATATAAAAATACATAATGTACCAACAAAACAAACTATTTACATGGGTCCCTAAATTTATATGATTAAAAAATGTATTCAAAGTATAGTATGTGATTATATAGCATATTAGTCATCTCTATCTAGTATTTCCACAACTTTTTGTGATCTTCTCTGTTCTTTTCCTGATAGTTGTTAATTCCATCCGGGATGCAGATAACACAATACTTCTAAAATCATTAAAAGCTGGAGATGTTTCACTCTTCCACTTTGTTGTGATTTTCTTGTATGAAATGGTTAAAAGGATCCATGGAAGTGAAAACTTTGCTCTAGACACATTGTGCAATGGGGGCATTAAACAAAATTAAAGATTTAGATAACTGAAACTTGTCATTAAAAACCGTAAACAATGATTCACCTTATCCCAAAATGTTTTAAGTAGTTGACAATCAAAAAACATGTATTGCCAGTCTACCTTCAATTTTGCTTTACATCTCCAGCAGCTAATTTCTGTTTAATTATTCATTCTAATCTGTATGGTGTCGGAAAAGACCTATGAAGAAATTTCCAGCCAAATAATTTCCATTGGATTGACAGGGAGGTACATTTAGAAGAAGCAACCATTAATCTTTTCACATTATCATTAGGAGCTTGATTGTTAATTGTTTTATATAATAATCCCCCAAATTTTTCTTCATATTTTAGTGCTTTTAATTATTTTAATTTTTTTTTGACAAATAACCTTTTCCTTGTAAAGTATGATTTGTTAAGTAAATGACATATTCAACACATTTAGGGACATGTTCTCTAAAAGTTGGACTCGTTAACTCAAATCTATTGATAAGATATTGCCTTAGATGTTGCATTGCTAGCCACATACCACTCTCCAGCTTGAATTTATTTTTAATTGGTTCCATTGATAGATGTTTGCCAGTGTGTAGCAACTGATGCCAGTAGATTAGCTCCTTTTCTTTAAGAATTTTGATTGTGGCCACATCAAAAGTATTCATATAATCCTGTGTACAGGCAATTGGGTATAACAAAAATAGTCAAGCCTTGTTTAGATAAGTATTGTAAAATTTTAATGTATCTGTCATAAATGTATAACTTATGTATTTCTTCTTATCAAAAACTGCATATTCTCTCACCATCCTGACGAGATTATTAGACACCAACTCTGTGTATTGCAGTAACACTAACTAACCTGATTTTAACCAAATGCTTTCATGTATTTGTTTCCATCTAGCTGAATAAGAAGTGTTTAGCAACAAGGATAAAATCTTTATGACAGATGAGAATGTATAACTCTCTATATCAGAAAGATTTATGCCCCCCACTTCCCAATCATTCAAAAGATGATTAATAGGTATACTGGGTCTACTATTAAACCATAAAAATAGTATTATTCTGTTAAACTATTTTATAAATTGTTTAGAAGAGGGAATAGAGAATGCTTGCATAAAATAATATAGTTTTGGAAAAATAATCATTTTTATTATGTATAATCTGTCCTTCATTGTAAAAAGAATTTGTAGCATTTTTGTATAAGGATTTTTATATAGTTTAAAATATTATTATAATTAGCAGTTAATGTCTCACTTACATCCTTGGTTAATATGACCCCTAAATATTTGATTTTATTATTGGGGTAAGATATTGAGAACATTTCTTATTTAAATTCTTTTTATCAAAGTTTATTAACAGCAATTTTGTTTTATTTTCATTGAATTCTTTTAAAACTAGAAAAAGACTGAAAGTAATCAATTGACTTCAGGAAAGCAGATAATGAGCTAACATTGTCATTTAGAGTTAACAAAATGGTATCAGCAAAGAGTTGAACCTTCATTTCTAGATTATTCCCAACCAGTATACCTTTAATGTTTTCATTCTAATATAGTATGCAAAGGGCTCTATGAGCAAAGCAAACAACAAAGGATATAAAGAGCATCCTTGCTTTGTGCCCTTAGTAACTGATATAGAATTAGAAAAAAACATGACCCAATCTTAACATAGGCTAACGATTTCTCATCAAGTGATTGTAATAATTGAGTAAAGTTATGTGAGAATCCATAATTTTCTAGTGCTAGGATTAGATAATTCCATTTAACCAAAAATCAGAAACATTGTTTACATCTAGAATCACTAGGGTCATATTTCTTTTACTAAGATTTATATAGTCAATCAAAGAAAGTATTCCTTTAATGTTATCATAAATGTTCCTGTTCTTTATGAAGCATGTTCGATCTTCATTAACTAATGGAGGAAGCAGCTGCTTAATTCTATTTGCATGAAGTGACATAAACAGTTTATAATTTACATTCAAAATGGATATGTCTAGAAGAGGATCATTCATTAGCACTTTTTCATATTTCAAAATAAGGGAAATTACTGTATACTTCCAAGAATGAGGAATGTCTATGCCTTCCTTTACTAGATTAAACACCTTTAGCAACAAGACTACAGCTTCCTTGGGTAGGAGTTTAAACATCTCTGGAATATTATCTATACCAGGTGCTTTATTAAACTTTAGCTTATTAATTTGGGATTTACGTTCAGTCATTGTTATTTTTTTATCATTTAACTTAATATGTTTATCCTGTAGTTTAAACTTAATGTTTGCCTTAAGAAAAGAACTTATTATAGTTTGTGGTTCTAATTCAGTATTTTGCAAGTTAATATTATGATAATGTATTTTAAATGCTTCCAGTATTCCTTCTAAATCTGACACTTTCTTCCTGGTGGCTGGTATATATACTTCCTTTATTTTATTTGAATTGATTATCATTTTAGTTCTATTTGCTATTCTTTTTATTTCTAGGGTTCACCGAATAAGAAACAAGTGCAATCATCTCCAGATCAGTCATAGCTTTGTGATGCAATATTTTTAAACATTTTTATTCTTCTCTTCCAGTTCATTAGTTAAGTACTTCATGTCTTTCTGAATGTCAAGTTTTAACCTGTCAATGTTTGTTTGCAGCTCCACTAAATTTTTATTCCGTTGCTTTCTCTTATCATTATACCATGCTAAAGATTTGCCATGCAAATAAGACTTAAGTGGGTCCTATATATACACACACATATATATATATATATATATATATATATATATATATATATATATATATATATAGGTTTACTATCATTAGTTCAAATGGCAAAACATTTGCTGTTCAAAATAATGAAAAGTTAAACCAGAATGAAACATTTCGAGTGTACACAATGTCACCCCAAATGATCGACAAATTTGAGTCGACATTGTCGCTGAAAATGTGACGTGATAGCCGTATAGGAGCTGATGTAAATCAAACTCCTATACGACATATCACATTTTTGCAGAGGGGCAAGCCCCTTGCACTCCCTGTGGGGGGCTGTGGCCCCTACACCCCCTGCTACTAATTTATTCCAAATCCGAGATCGCACTACAGTGTGGATATGGATGAATTTCCAATCCCCACTGTACCACAATCTCATATATATAGTCGATCACACTTATGTGAATGCACTACTGCATTTGCAAAAGTGTGTTCGACTATCCAGACTACTATTCATTTTCCAAACGACATTCTGATTTGCAGCAGCATAACTGCTGACAGCATGTTGTTCACAAAAATGATAGTAAACCATATATATATATATATATATATATATATATATATATATATATATATATATATATATATAAAGTGTCTTCAGTTAGATTTATTTCAAGGAAAGATTGTATTTCTATGATAAAAAAAATCCTTAAAATCTTTTAAGTTTGTTATATAAGATGGTATTCTAGTGATAGATCTCCTTTTTCTTGAATGTATTTCTAAGTCAAATGTAAGTGCATCATGATATGATAGGAGGCAAGAAATTACTTTAAACTTACCTAGCTTTGTAATTAATTCTCTAGATAAATATACTCTATCAATTCTTGAATGAGATCTATGCCTATCTGAATAAAATGTGTAAAATAATGAATCTTGGTCAGCATATTCATTTATATCTACTAAATTAAACATGTTAGCAGCCAATGCCCTTGATGATGCAGGTTTCCTTCGTGTGTTTATTGAATTATTTCATTTATTATGCAGTTAAAATCTCCAGCTAGTATTATACTACCTTTAGAATATTGTACAATGTATTCTCTGTGCTATTTAATTACTTTAACTCCTAGACCAGGAATCCAGTAGAGATTCACTAATGTATATATGTTCCCATTTATTTCTAAAGTTACCAAACAAAGCATTCCTGATCTATCTTGATACATATTTATGACGTTACTTCAGAACAAAACCTTGAAAAAAAGACAAAATGATGACTGTCCACACAGATAAATAGTTGTGTTTTCTTTCGTTTTAATCACAATGAACTTCTTCAGAGCAGTTCTGAAGAAGTTTGTTGTGATTAAAATGAAAGAAAGCAGTTAACTTTTTATTTGTGTGGACAGTCATCATTTTGTCTTTTTTTCATGGTTTTGTTCTGAAGCTTATTCTGGTTTTCGTGAATTTGGTGGTTTTTACATTACTATATTTACGACTTTAGTCATAATGGCTGAGTTGTTCCATAAAATCATTACACCACTTGTCTTTTGTTTATGATGCGAGCTTGCTAAAACTGTACAGTTACTAATACTAAATTTGTTTAAAATCTGCTTGTAAGAGATGTGTTTTCTATAAAAAAAAAGTAAGCTGTAGATTAAAGATTTTTAAGTATTTAATCAAACTTCCCCTTTTACAACTATTATTTAAGCCATTACATTAAAGGAAATACATTTCATACTTAAGCTATTAGTTACAGTATCTCTATGCATGTATATGTGGTACTACCAGAGAGAAGAGCAAAGGTATACACACAACTAGAGGAAATTATTTGATTAATAGTGAAATGATTATATTCCTAATGTTCTTAGGCACCCAAAAAAGAAGAAAGAGGAAATAAAACATTAAATATTGAATTAAAAACAGACTATATAATCTATGGGGAGAAAAGATCTCCTACACTTGGATTGCCAAGCCATCCAAGGGCACCCTCTAAAGCCCCTATCCAAGTTTTCCCTATGTCTGACTATCTAATAGCTTTATGTATAACAAAAAGTAGGCAGTTATTATTTTAAACTAGCTATCTAAATAATTCACAAATGTAAACCGGTCTCCATACAAAAGGGATACCACCACTTAAATAGTACATATAAACTCAGACTAAAATGCAGTGATTATAATAAACACTAACACAATTTTAACTTCCTTATTGTACACTTCTAATAACCAGCCGGGAATAAAAATTCTTTCATAAATTGTACGAAAAGAAATACATTCTAAAAACCATTTTAAACATTAAATATATTATGCATGAAAAAAACAAAATATTGCATTAGGCTGACCAAATCACGAGCAACAAATTAAATGTATAGATAGATCAACTGACATGGCAGGGTATAAAAACCAAATAAAGTTTAGTAAAAGTTTAATAAACAACATATAAAAATAGATGAGCGCTTTCACGACCACACATAGCCGTATCTTCAGATCTAAATACATTAAGCAAGCAGTCAGTTAAACACAAATTTCAAATTCAGTGTGCCAAAGAACGCAATCTAAGAATACGTTTTAAAGGGACACAGTCATTCCATTGTCCCTATCGGCTTGAAGTTCTAGTATCCCCTTAATCTCAGTGATTCAGTTTTAGTCCTAAGGTCTCTACCGCTACATCCAGTATTAAGGTGGTCCAAAACATAAACAACTAAATGTATGATTTTTCATAGTTGCCATAACATTTGACTAGAGCATTTTTACATTCTTGTCTCCTAATATTGTAAATGTGCTCAAGAATATGATTTTTTAAAGCACAGTTTGCTTTACCTACATAGTAGCTTCTACATAGTCTACACATTGCTAAATACCAAACTTCTACTTAAACAGTTGGCATGAAAATTTAAATAGACTCATTCAGTAATAGGATGTTTGTAAGATGTACAACTAAAAATATAACAACACGTGTTGCAGGATCTTGTGTCTTATAGCAAAATAATTTCTTCAGAGAGTGTTTTTAAAGCTGAAATTCTGTATTTCACCTAACAGCTTTCTAGATCTATCATAAGCTGTCAAAATAGACCAGTTCCTCTCAATTACATTGCACATTAAGTTCACATCATTTGAGTAAGTAATATTCATCCTCAAGCTACTTTGTTCATTGAATTTCTGTATATTAACATCAGAATCTTTATAAAAACAAGGTTTTGCTAAATTATCTCTATGTTGCAGCATTTCACTATGTGCTGCTTCAGTCTCACATTCAGAATACCCCCTAGCCAAAACGTCTTCAGTCATTTCGTTAAAGGAATGTAGCATATTGGTTGGAAAAGACAACAATCTGAAGGACAGTTAGAACTGGGTCTAGTGGTGCAAATCAAGGTACCTCAGGCACTGTTGTAAATCTCTCTTCTGCATTGCTAACCAATCAACAAATTAGTGTTCTCAATAAAGGACTTATTTTTACCTGCTAGGGGTAGGGTACAAAGTACCAAACTTTGAAGTAAAAATACTTTGAAGTAAAAATAAAACCTGGATCCCCAGCTAAATATAAAATATTCAGGAACTATCCTAAGGCTAACCTTCTGCTATTAAGTGAGAACCTGGCAAAATGTCAAGCCCCCATAAACCCTGAGAACACTGCTGCCTATACAGAACTGTTTACAGAAATCCTATACAATCATGTTAATAGCTGCACAGAGGCAGCTGTACCCACCAGGAAGAAGTATAGAACTAACATAAAAAACAAGCCACCCTGGTGGAATCACAAAATCAATAGGCTGAACATCAGGAAGAAAAAAATCATGGCAAAAATTAGGAGGTACAGCACCCAGCAGGATAAAAGCACTCTCATCAAACTAAACAAACAACTCAGAGGACAAATAAAGTCTACCAAAGCCAAAGTTGAGGTAAGTTTGGCTTCCCAGGCCAAGGATAAATACCAACCATTCTTTAGCTATGTCCGCAATCTCAAAGGCAATACACAATTGTGTGCAGAGCTCATTGTAAGTTGAACCAGTTATACTGAGCCAGAAGATATAGCAAACCTTGTGACTGATAAATTCAGCTCCAACTTTAATCCCCTCTCCCCCTTAACCTTCCCTCAGGAAATATCATCAAATACGATTCCCCTACTATCACTAGGGAACAGGTCCTTAATACCCTCTCTAAGACCAAGAACACTGTATCAATAGCCCTGGCAATATCCCAGGATGCCTTCTAAATAGCCCAAAACATGACCTATCAGGGCCTCTGGAATTGCTATTTAACTATAGCCTCCAAACAGGTTTTGTGCTGCATGAATAGAGAATAGAAACAGTCATCCCTTTGCACAAAGGTGGGCCATCTACAGACCCAGGAAACTACAGACCCATAAGTCTCACTAGTCTTATATGTAAATCCATGGAAAGAATTATCATCGAGATGATCAATAGAGATATAGTAAACCTCCAGACACTGGACCCAACCCAGTTCAATTTCATCAAGGGCAGATCATGCCTAGTCAACCTGGTGGACTTCTTTGAGAAGGTCACTAAAGCAAGGGATGAGGGCAAAGTCATTCACACTGCCTACCTTCACCTGGCCAAGGGATTTGACACAATACCCCACTTGGGCATTGATTGCAAACTCAAGAGGTTAGGTACAAACTCGTATGTCACCCAGTGGATAGAAAACTGGCTCACAGACAGGATCCAGAAAGTTAGAATTGGGGAGTCCACCTCTACAAAGAGGCCAGTCACAAGTGTAGTCCCTCAGGTATCATTCCTTAGACTGCTCCTTTTTGGCATTTACTTCTCAGAAGTCAAGGCCAATGTCAATGGTCTCTGGCTGAATAATTTGCAAATGATTACAAATTAGGAGCTGTCATCGAATCCCACACTGACACAAATTTTCTCCAGGACGGGCTGACACAAACAACTGGTGTCAGAAGGATGGAATAAAACTAAATGCCAAGAAATGCATAATGGTATCCTTTGGGAAGTCATCTATCCCTAGTAACTATCATATTGATAACACATCCCTTAGAGTTGACCCAGTAGTCAGGGATTTAGGGACACACATAGATAGTAATCTGCCCTTTGACCATCATGTGTCTACAGTAGTGAAATCATTCTATGTTGCGCAACTAATAAACAAAGGTATGGCATCCAAGTCCAAGGAAGTCATTGTTCCACTGTATATGACATTCAACAGGCCTATCATGGAGTACAATGCCCCCTTTGGTCTGTACCTAACCTGGCATATCCGACAATTTGAACATTCACAAAGGTTCCTCACTAAAAGAATGCAGGGCATAAATAAAATGTCCTGTGCATACTGCCTCAAGGCCCTGTCCCTGTATTCTGTCTCCTACACGCTTTTGAAGGGAGACCTATGCCTGGCATACAGAACATTGTCAGACCCCACTCTGATTGACCTCCTGCATATCCACAAAACAAACAGTACCACAATTACCCATTCTAAACACTTAAATCTTACCTGTGATATAAATAGGACCTGCTTAGAAGTATGTATGATATGCTACAAGATGCTTTTACATATCATGAATAGTCCATGACTGATATTAAAGTCATTATTGGCAAAATACATTCTAGTCTACATGATTTGTTAATGGAAGCAGTTACTGGCAAGGAGTTATATGAATATTTTCTTGTTGAATACCCAGCCCTTCCTATTTTATATGGCCTCCCTAAAATATTTAAATTTATGACTGTTCCACCAATGAGGCCGATTGCCTCGGGTCGGGGGTGGGCTACAGAACCCCTTTCCATATATGTTGAGAAGATGTTGCACCCAGTATTAGATAAGGTTAACAAATTATTGAAAGACACTGAATACTTTCTTTCATCACTACGTATATAAATGGTCCAATGGTTACAGTGGTACACACTACACTTTAGTTATACTGGACATTATGTCTTTATTTACAGTGATACCCAATGATTTGGGTATTGAGTTTGTCAGGCCATATCTCTTTAAACACTCTGATTATAATACCTGTCAGATATATCTATTTTGTACACTTCTACATCTAATATTAAATAACAATGTTTTGGCATTTCATGAAAAGTTCTTTGATCAAAGTGTAGGTGTAGAGATGGGCACTATGTGTGCTAACAGCTACACAATTATGGTTTTACCCTACTGGGAATCTTTGCAATATATTGGATGAAAGTCATTTTTTGTATGATATATACCCTACTACGTGCATTTTGTTGATGATATTCTCTTTATATGGACAGGCATTGTTAACATTCTGAAGGACTTTGTCGACTATCTCCATCAGACTACATCTTTTCTTAAGTTCACTTTAAACTATTCTGATGTAAGTGTGGACTTTCTTGATGTCTGATTTAGGATTACACCTGCAGGCCTGGACACTGAGCTATACAGAAAACCTTGCAAGGAAATAATGTGCTGCATTGAGGCAGCATGCATCCACACTATATACATAGAAATGTCCGGAAAGGGCAATTTTTTAGATCAGCAAGGTTAAATGCAGGTGATGCTAATATTTTATGTTCCTTTGATGAAATGAGTGAAGAATTTTTGGCTAGGCATATTCTGAATGTGAGATTGAAGCAGCTTGTAGTGAGTGCTGCAACATAGAGATAATTTAACAAAATCTTATTTTACTAAAGATTCTGATGTTAATTTACAGAAATCCAATGAACAAAGTAGTTTGTGGATGAATATTACTTACTCAAATCATGAGAACTTAATATGTGATATATTAATTGGAACTGTTTTATTTTTGACAGCTGATGATAGATCTAGAAAGCTGTTAGGCGAAATACTGAATTTCGACTTTTAAAAATAATCGCCCTAATGAAATTACTTTGTTATAAGACACATTAAGATCTGCTAGACTGCGAATGTATCCTTGCAGATCCTGCAACATGTGCTGTTATATTTTTAGTTGCACATCTTACAAACATAGTGTTACTAGACGAGTCTATCATTTTAATTTTCATGCCAACTGTTTAAGTAGAAGTTTGGTATATTTAGCAATGTGTAGACTGTGTGGAAGCTACTATGTAAGTAAAACAGTTCCACTTTATAATCTTCTAAATACCGAAACCCCAAAAGCGCGAAATTCAAAATCACGAACGTAAACACACCATACACCACACAACACATACACCATCCATCCAATACTACAATAAACAAACAAAACACACACAAACAGAAAACACAAATAAGCAAACCTACCCTACAAATAAGCAGGGGGGTAAGCCCCCATGCATCTGTGCCCCCCACACCCCCACTACTTATATATACTAACGCTGAGGTTGCAGCAAACAGAAAAAGACAGTAAACTCACCATTACACACTCTACAGTCCCCTCGCACACACACATCACATATGGGTCTATATCAAAATTCCAAAGAGGGAAAACGCCGAACGTGAAAACATCGAACCCAAAATATCGAATGGTGAAAATAGCGAAGCCCCGGAACATTGAAATCTTACCTAGGGCAAGATTTCAGTGGGCAATTCCGTGGCTTTGCTATTTCCTCCACTGTGGTATGAGAGTTACGGACCTTAGGGTTAGGGTGCGGGTTAAGGTAAGTGGATAGTTAGTAATGTATGTATGGAGTAGTGTAGGGTTGTGTTTTGTTAACTGTATGTGTATGTATTAATTAGTTTGTTTGTGTATAGATTAGTAGGGTATCTGTGCAATAGTTACAGACCTTAGGGTTAGGGTGTGGGTTAAGGTAAGTGGATAGTTAGTAATGTATGTGTGGTTTAGTGTGAGGTTGAGTTTTGTTAACTGTATGTGTGTAGTTTATTTATTTTGGTGTGCTTGTGTTGTGTGTATGTTTCCGGGAACAGCAAATTTTTTCCCTGGGAAAAAATTTGCTATTCTGAGCATTCGATGTTTTCAATATTCAAAATTCCAAGTTCGAACATATGGTGTTCGACATTTTGGAATTTTGAATATATGATATAGACCCTCACATACATACAAACACCACCACCACTTTCAACACTTAAACACTCATACTTTCACCACGTACTTACCTTAACCCAGACCCACAACTTCCAAACACACTCACATACACTCAAATACCTACCCCACATCCTTAATAAAACATTTACTTACCTTAATCTCCAGCCAAATCCAGACACCAAACCATACATCAGGCATGCAGTACATCTCACGTCATGTACTGGAATACCATAACTGCGACTTTGATATTTCCCGGATTTGAGGTTATGAAGTTTTGGTGTTTCAAAAATTCAACTTTATGGTCTCGAAATACTGAAATTCGATATTTCAGTATTTCAAGATTATAAACTGAAAGCAGGTAAAACATGTCGTGCTTTAAAAGATTGTATTCATGAGTACATTTACAATATTAGGAGACAAGATTGTAAAAATGCTCTAGCCAAACATGTTATGGCAACTAATAAAAATCATACATTTAGTTTTTTTGGTTCTGGAACAGCTTAATATTGTATGTAGAGGTGGAGATTTTAGGACTAAAACTGAATGCATTGAGATTAAGTGGATACTAGAACTTCAAGCTGATAGGCACAATGGTCTAAATTACTCTGTTCATTTAAAACCTATTCTTAGATCACATCCTTTGGTGTACTGAATTTGAAACTTTGCATTTAACAGGCTGCTTACTTAATGTATTTAGACCTGAAGAAGTGGCTGTGTGTCGCCGCGAAAACACTCATCTGTTTTTATAATTTTTTTTATTAAACTTTTATTAAACTTTATTTGGTTTTTACACCCTGCCTTGTTGGCTGATCTATCTATACATTTCATTGAATATATTATATACATAAGTAGAACTATTAAACAACTTTTAATAAGCCTGTTGTATCAATTAAGCTAAAATTGTGTGTGTATCACTTTAAATAGCTAGACAGCATGAACGGCTTTTGTTTAGCCTTTAACTAGTGCGTTTACATTGTGTTTGAGCTATTTAGTTTCATTTTGAGCTGATCGCACTTTCATGAATGGATTTAAACTATGCAATTACTCAAGCTCGAGAAAAGGACTTTAAAAAAAAAAAGAAGATGAAGTGTTTTAGCTCGCAATCTCAGTGGGAAACCAAGAAAGAAAGGTAAGCAAACTGTAAAAACAATTCAAAATTTCAGCTCGAGTTCAGGAAGTGTCTAACTGTAAACTCCTTCACTTCATAGCTGTATACGGGTCTACTTTACTTACCCGAATGGCCACATGATCGACTTTCACTTCGCCAAGACGAAAGGACCAACAAACCAGAAGACCGACATCCAGAACACTGTCGAGGTAATAACCATTTGGCCATCCCAAAAAATAAATAAATAAACTGAACAAAATTAAACTCACCACGCTCCCTAACTAAATATACCAACTCTGAGATCGCACTACCGGGGGGATAAGGGGAAAAGTTCAACAGGATGGCTAAGCGGTTGCTTACCTCAAGTGGATAGTCTGTGTTCCAGATGTCGGTCTTCTAGTTTGTCAGTCCTTTTGTCTCGGCAAAGTGAAAGTCAGTGATGTGGCCATTCGGGTAACTAAAGTAGACTTCTGTATACATATCTCAATTAAGCCTTTAACTTAAAAAAAAAAGAATCTAGATGTAAACATTAGATATATACAGATATTTAACGAACTAGTTAAACTGATATATTATTAATATATTTCTGAATGTAAAATCTATGCAGCAAAGTGTTTATGAAAACATTACATTTTCACCCTTTTATATGGTAATGTGCTTTAACCACCATTTAGGTTATATAGGCTATCTGCCCTAGGGCATTTATAAGCCTATTTATTTATGTAGCCCAGAGTGTATTTGGCTTCCCACCTAGCCTACTGTGCCTCTACTGTGCCTCTGTAAGAAAGGTACAGAAAATAGATTAGTTTACTGTGCCTCTGTCTAGCAGGGACACACAGAAAGAAAGAGATCCCAATTTGAATTTTTCATCCCATCAGCAGTCAGATTTTTTGGCTTGAAGAGTTTAGGTGTTAATAATAAGCATTAAATTCACCACAAAAGTCTTAATTCATTTATAGGATGTATAAAAATGTGCTGAGTTAAATGAAATAAGAATTATCTATCATTTCTAGCATTTAATCATGGTTCCGTAATATAGCAAAGCAAGCAGTGTTTTATGCTTTAAAGCTGTTAAATAATACATATGTACATTTATAATTATTAAGTTGCCTTGTATTGATTTAAGATTATTAAAAATGTATTATATACCTTTCCTTAGTAGAATTTTACTGTACTTTAAGTATATTGTAGTAGAATGCTGTATTATGAATGTTTACCAGAAGCAAATAATCAATTTTAGAGAGAAAAGAAAGCTTTTACCTTTTTTTCCTTTGTGGATCATGGAAAAGGTGAAATTTCTTTATAGTGGATTTGGATATGAAGCAGATGCTATTATAATAACAGAAAAAAAACAGCAATTAAGAAATTGTCTTTTAATTTTTTTTTTTCTTGTCCACTATTTTTCAGTTGTTATTTTCTGCTTGATGCTTAACTGAAAAAAATAGAGCAGTCCATTTCTTCTGATTGTTCAATAATGTTATTGTTTGTTAGATATGTAACAGCAGACTCTAATGTATCAAAGGTTTTGGTATCATCCAGAAAGAATACGTTAAGTCTTGCAGGAAAAAAAAGATACACTTAAATTTTTTTTCAGTTCCTTGCTCAATGGTAAATATTCCTTTCTTCTTGTAATCACTGCAAATGAATAGTCATTGTCAAATCTTATGACGTTGTCATTAAACTTAATTGGAGAGTTAGCCCATGCTGTTTTCAATACCAGTTCCTTGTCTTGGGAAAAAAAAGCGTACAATTATAGACCTTGATTTAGAGTTTACCTTTTTAGAAACTCCTCTAGGTTTCAGTTATTAGGTAACCAAGATGTGAGGAAGTTTATCATGTTGTCCTCTTCTGTCTTTTCTGGCAAGCCATATATACGAAGATTATTTCTTCTTGATCTATTTTCTAGATTATCAATATTACTGAGTAAAGAAGTGTTTTGTTTTAAGAGAAATTCCACTTGAAGGTCTTTTTCAGTTATTCTGCCCTTCAGGTCATTTAAAGAGTCTTCCATACCAGTCGTCTGGGTACTGTGTTACTTTATCATTCTTTCAACAGTTCAATTTGCTTTGTACTATCTTATTTAAAAGAATCCAGCTTACTGTCTATTTTATCGATTTTTATACATAAATCATTCATAGTGTAAAGCAAGACTTGTAATTCCTTCTTCATTGACTGGTCCTGCACACTGCTTTTAGAGTAACTCATCCTGAGGAGATGACAATGCCCTTTTTGAGTGGATTTTGACAGAATATTCAGCAAATAAAAAAAAATGTTCCAAAATATTCTTCCAAAGACTTTAAGAAAAATAAATCCATAGGTTTAATAGATCAACTGGTCCTGTTGTTTTAAATATTCTGTCAGAAATGAATATTAGATAGCATCACTAAGGAAAGGTGATGTTCAGCAGCTAGAATCTTGGCCATGCTCCTGGCGTCCATTTCTGAGTGTTCTGCATACCCACAATAAAGAACTTTCCCAATGGCTGGTCCCTGTGTTTGTCAATATGTTACCATACCTGCCAACTACTACACTGCAAACTCTTCCCTCATCTCAATTTGTTTTGCCCTTCCCTGTAGCCAACTCTGACATTAACCACAAAGCAGTCTCCTTTGAAATAAGAATCATTTCTGTAATCCCAGCAAACCTTGCAACAGTAAAAAACTACTACAAGTCAAACTATATGTTATTAAGTGACAGCCTGTCAAACCTTCATCAAGCTTCCTCCAAACCCAGATAACACAACAGCCTGTGTGGAATTTTTCACAGAAGCTCTGTGCAACCATGTCAATGACTGCATAGAGGCTGCTGTGCCTACCAGAATTAAGCCCAAAACTAACTCACAGAACAAATCATCCTGGTGAAATCCAAAATTAAACAGGTCATACAACAAAAGAAAAAAGTCATAGCTAAAATTAGGAAGTGTAACACCAAAGTACATAAAAACTCTCTCATCAAACTGAATAGATGATAAATAAAAGGAAAAATTAGGTTCAGCAAAGCAGGCCAAAAGCAATCAAAAGGCCTTATATAGCTATTTCCAAAACCTCAAAGGCAGCACACAATGTGCAAAACTATTGGTAAATGGAGTCACCTTCATGGAACCAGGAGATATAACAACTGGCTGATAAATTCAGCTCCAGCTTTAACCCCCTCTCACCTCCAGCTGCTCTCCAAGAAATCCACATAACATGTCTCCTCCAACTATCAGTAGGGAGCAGGTCTTAGATGTTCTCTTTAAGGCATGTATACAGCTTTGATGGGCCCAGATAATATTCCAAGATGTTTCCTATATAGCCTGAAATATGACCTATCAGGGCCACTGGAGTCAGCATTCAACCATAGCCTCTGCACAGGCTTCATATCATGTGACTGGAAGAATGCAACGTTATCACTCTGTACTAGGGCAGGTCATCAACAGATCCCAGAAACTACAGCCCCATTATTTGCAAAGCCATGGAAAGAATTGTCACGGAAATGATTAACAATGACACAGTAAACCTTCAGACACTAGACCCAACCCATGCCTACTGAACCTGGTGGACTTCTTTGAAAAGGAGAGTAAAGCAATGGATAAGGGTAAAACAGGCATACTGGCTCTCTTAACCTACGTAAGGCATTTGACACAATATCCCACTTAGACATTGTAACAAACTCACAGAATTAGGCATAAACCCCTATGTAACTTGCAGGAGACCCAGATGGCTCACCGGCAGGAAAAAAGAAGTTAGGACTGGACAGACCACCTCCACAAAGAGTTCAGCCACCAGTGGAGTTTCCAAGGGCTCTGTTCTGGATCTGCTCCGTTTTGGCATCTATTTTTCATAAGTCAAGGCCAATGGAAAAGGCCTCTGGCTTACTAAGTTTACAAATGATTGCAAGCTAGGAGCAATCATAGACCCCCCCTAGATACTAGCATCTTACAGAAAGGTCTAACACAAACAAATGAATGAGGCCAAAGCCACAGTTTAAAACTGAATACCAAGAAATGCATACTAGTACATTTCGGGAAGTCAGTCATCCAGGGGAAATTATATTACTGATAAAAACAACCTTAAAAGTAGACACAGTAGTCAGGGATTTGGGGACTTATGTAGACAGCAACCTGGCTTTCGACCCACATTTGTCTAAGGTGGTAAGAAAATCATTCTAAGTCACTCATCATATAAGTAAAGACAAAGCATCTAGGTCCAGGGAAGTCATGGTGCCATTGTACTCAACCTTAAGCAGACCCAGCTGACCAAGCACATGCAACACTTATAGTGTTCAAAGAAGTTCCTAACAAAGCTGATACAGGACATAAACACAATGTCCAATGTAGATCACCTCAATCCCTATCTCTATACTCTTTTTCTGACAGATTGTTGAAAGGTGATTTATGCCTGGCATACAAGGCATCCTTGGAATACACTCTGATGGACCCTTTGAATATCTGCAAAATGAAAAGCACCAAAACTACTTGATCTAAGGATTTAAACTTTGCAACTTAAATGGGACATTGTATCTTAGAGAATCCCCATTCTCTGAAATTGGCTTCCCATCCATGCGAATCTGAGACCTTTCCTAATCATATTTAAGTGCAACTTGGACCAGTGGATGGGAAATCATAAATTCTGCCCCTAGCTGGACACCTATGTCTCTGATGGACAGAGGCAGCTGTTAAATAATGCCCTAACATATTTCCCTTAAAATCACCTATAAGGCACAATAACGCATGGAATACACTTGGGTTGCATGGCTAGGTTACAAAGGCCCCAATGGTCGATAGCCTAGTATCCATCTATGAATCTATAATGGAGGACTTCCAACAAGCTACAGTTGTACTGCTCATCAATACCACCATAAGAAATACTTCCACTCTTTCAAACAGTCTTTCATCCAACCATATCAGAAAAAAGGTTGCATCAGTCTCATCTCTTTCTCATTCACATTCCCACATCTTCCCTCGCATCTTCCACACATTGTTCACCTTCCCATATGTCACATTACATATATAAGCAATCCAGCTCTTGCTGCCCCACCACCAAAATGTAGCTTACTTTATATATGACACCTTCTTTAGCTTAGTTGGAGTTATGTATATAATACATATAGCTTACACACACATATATACATGTATGCATACATGCATAAATATATAAATATATATATATATATATATATATATATAAAAAATATATATACATATATATACATAATGTGTTTGTGCATATATATATATATATATGTGTGTGTGTGTGTGTGTGTGTGTGTGTGTGTGTGTGTGTGTGTGTGTGTGTGTGTATATAGATCCACTACTAAATACTGAACACTCACTCTACCGATGCCCAAAATCCCGAGACCAAACACCCGAAACACTACAATACCAAAGAACCAAAACTGCAAAATTCAAACTGCCAAAAACTACACACAACATACACCACACCCAGACACATACACACACCTTCCCCAAAAACACAAACATACAAACTTAACCTACAAACAAGCAGGGGAGACCCCCTGCACCCCCCATGTGGGGGGGCTGCACCCCCCACCCCCTACTTTAATAGTCTAACTCCAAGGTTGCACTACACAAACACATGACTACACAACCACATGCCTACATCCCCCTCGCACACACACATCACACTCACAACACACACGCTAAACCCCTAACCAACACAGTTAAACAAAAATACTTACCTGCCCCTCCACCATACCGGAACACCAGAAGCGCGAATTTCAGACTCCCGTTAGTTGAGATTTTGAAATTCGTGCTTCTGGTCTTTTGGTAGTTTGGGGTTTTGGCAATATGGTCTCGAAAGTTTGAAATTCGGTATTTCAAACTTTCGAGATTATGCAGTGTTCCCATATATATATATATATATATATATATATATATATATATATATATATATATATATATATATATAGACATATATAAAATGTGTGCTTGTGTGCATTGTGTGTGTGTGTGTGTGTGTGTGTGTGTGTGTGTGTGTATGTATGTAGCTCTCTGTCTCTGTCTCTCTCTCTCTCTCTATATATATATATATATATATATATATATATATATATATATAGCTCTATATATATATATATATACATATATATATATATATATATATATATATATATATATATATATATATATATATATACACATATTTGTTTGTTTGTGTCTTTCGGCTTTTCCCAGTTAGGGGTTGCCACAGTGGAACTCCGGTCCGCTAATGATTGGCAGTAGAGTTTTACGTGCTGAGTTGTCGGGCCTAACGTACAACCTTCAACGGAGGAATGCCCATTCACACATGTCGCCACACAGAAGATATATATATATATATATATATATATATATATATATATATATATATATATATATATATATATATATATATGTGTGTGTGTGTGTGTGTATGTGTACACACACACACACACACACACACACACACACACACACACACACACACACACACACACACACACACACACCATACTGATAAGACTGTAGTCCTAAGCAGATCATGGAATTTTCAACAGAATTTAGAATCCACAGAATAATCATCTAATAAGGATATGAAAGTATATTCTTGGATAGCAATAGGAATTTGGCACCAGAGAATAACAACTGTATGCCCCAAAAGGGACTGCACCAATTCAAGTTTTACTTTTTTTTGCAGGCTACAAACCATCATGTTATAGCTACCACAGCATACTGGAATATCCTGGTGTATCCTTAAGAATTTATTAGTCCTAGCATGACAGAGTAAGAATCGTTTGTCACCAAATATTCTAAATCTAAAAGAGAAGAAATTTAAGATCTCTACTCTAGAGACATGCCCTGTGCCCATATGGCAACTTATCTTTGCACCCTCTCATTTTTTAATTAATTAATTTATTTTTATCAAAGGTCGTGGTCTAATACAAGTGCTATATACTTTAAGGAGAATTCTTACGATTATATATTTATTAACTTATTGTTATATATTTATTAATGTTTTAAGTTATTTTTCCATCAGAACACTCAGGAAATAATTTTCAGAGGTATTCAAAATATATGTTCTCACCTTTGATTGTTGAAAATAAGATGCAAGTTCTTGACTTTGAACATTTGAATCTCATTTTACTAAATTTAGCCTGAGTGCCTACAGCATATTTAAGTTGTTTTTAAGATCTTGGTGGTCCACCCACAGCTGACTACACAACGTAATTTTAAGCTGTTAGCATTTTTAATGTGCTGACTTTCAGAATGCAAAGGTAAATGTAATAGGTAAAGTTTGAAAAAAAGCTTGGCCCAAGATATAACCTTGGGATATCCCAGCTGAGATCTGTTACACAACAGAAGCGCATTTGCATTCAAAAATGTGGATAGTGATTGATGCCAGTCAGCATCATCATTTTAAATCAAGCACTAACCACACAAAAAAGAGCTATACTAAAGTAACACTAAAATACAAATCATTCTGTCTACAAAAATAAATAAATAAATAAATAATAACACTGCCATTTCTCCCATTAGATTAATCATGCAAGTCAAACTATAAAGCATTTTTTACTCTCTTTGAAAAAACAAAAAAAGATAATCACCATCCGTATTATATAACAAAACTTTTTATCTCTTCATTCCATAATTTGGAAAAAAAAAGTCTATTCCACCATAAGTATACAAAAAACTCCCCACCGTTGTGATACTGTTGTGTGATATCACAGCTCCGTATTCAATCACAGCTGTTATGCTCAGTATATTGATGAAAGACGGCCTTGTTATCTTACCAGCATTCAGTCAGACAGTGATTTTTACAAGGTTACTACTTTTTAACTCTCCTGTATAAGTTTTACAATCCATATAGTAGCTTAACAGACCATAATTCTCTCATTAAAACATACACAGAAGTGAAATCTTGCAAAAATCTTGTAGCCCACTGATACATATTAACATATGAAATATGCATGTCATTTAAAACTGACAAGTGCAGTTGCAGATAAAATGTCAAAAAGCTACAGTAATGATAGAGAAAGATGAAAAAAATCTGTAGCGTCAGTCATTTGTTGCTGCAGTCTGTATATATTCTTAGCTGAACATAAAACAAGAAAATGCTAGTATAATTACTCTTCTGCCCATTTCTGTCAGACAAGCAAGTTGAGTTTCTGTTTCCAGTATCAATATAAGGTATTCCCTTATACCTGAGTACCTAACAGTTGCCAGGAGATGGCATCACATGCACATAAATAGCATTATAGCACTGAACAATTGACCCTCAGAAAAAAATTAAAAGAAAATAAAGATACAGCATACAGTAATATTATTTTTCAAAGTTAAAATACAGGTGCACAATGTTTATTTTTAAATAATGTAATTGTGTAATAGCAATGTATCATGCAAGATTGTGGTAATACAGGCTTTACCCAACAGTTGGCTTTGTTTGGTCATTTAGGTTTCACCTTGCTGACCAAACCACACCAGGCATGGGTAGTTCCTGCATTACCCACACCCAAACATGGCATATTGCTATAGGAAGTTGTAGTTCACGGAACACCATGAGTGCACTCCAGTATCAGGAAAACAACAACTAGTTAACTAGAAAACTAGTAGGACAAGACCTCTGAGGAGAGGACCAGCAATATGCGTCTCTTCCACCATGTAGCACACTAGCCAGAAGTACTGGATGCCATACACTGCACTCATGTGCACATCAAAGCATCAGCCGGTGAAGAGGGTAGAGTCTATGTCAACCGCAAAGGCTATCACTCCATCAACTGCCAGGTCATGTGCAATGCCCAGGGCATTATCATCAATGTGTGTGCTGGCAGCCCTGGCAGTTATCATGACTCCCACATCTGGCATGCATCACAGCTGTACCAGGCATTTGCCATGGGGGATGCTGGTTACACACTATAAACGTGGACAATGACACCCATCAGAAATGCACACACACCAACTGAAGAACGTCATAATGAGGCACACGCACAAACTAGGAACATCACAGAGTGTGTGTTTGAGCTGCTGAAGTCATGGTTCTGCTGCCTTGACATATCTGATGGAGCCCGCAGTACTCTCCAGCCACATGTGCACACATGTTCATACTATCTGCCATGCTACACAATATGATCCTGTGGAAACAGCTGTAGCAGGAACATCACAGGGAAGGGAGACACAGCCCCCCCCCCCACCATTGCCAAGGTCCCCATAAGCGCAGGGGGACTCAGAGGAGAAGCCCCCTGAGCCTGTCCCTGTAAGCAGATATAGGCATGCCCAGTACACCCTGGCCTTGGCAAAGAGGCATTGCATAGCACATACACTGACAACCTAGGGACCCAGGGACTGACACGTCACTCTGACTCACATACACACAGTAAAATTGATGCCAACCACATCACATTAACTATACTCCACCATTTATAAACTGTGTACTGTGTGCATCCAACAGAGTCAGCCCTGAAGCACTGTCCTCCCAACTGCTGCTGGCACAAGGTAAGTCACTCTTCTTAGCAACAAATGAATGGGGTGGCAGGCTGTGGTAGCATATGTATGGTATTGCTGCATGTATGCAAGGGAATGGGGTGGGCTACTGGGATAGCAATAGATAATGGACGGCTATGTGGGACAACAGGAACTCTCTGCCAGATACTGGCTGCCCCACAATATGCAGTAGGCCCAAAATCAGCAAAATCCACTGCACTGTATGAGTGACTTACAAACATTGAGGTCATAGGACAGATGCATGAATGTCAATGTTGGAGTCCCATGCACACCTCTAAACCTCTTACAGCAAGAAATCTGTACAAAGCTATAAAGAAACATGGGGCAAAGGCCCAAAAACAGGGACAAGTGTTAAATATTGCTGTTACAAACATAGAAAGTTGATAGAATAACAAGTTTGGCAGTAGCATGAATTCTCTGAAGGGTAAGAATTCTGAAACTCAAATGTCTGTCATAACTTTCTAACTTCACTCTTTAATGATTTCAAAGTAATTTTCCAGACAACCACAATTTTATGAAAAAGGGACCCAAAATGTGAGTCAAACATCTGGACATTCAGCAAAAATCTGTACAGCTCAGAGGTAAGGTCTTCTACCCCCGACACACCCGTGTTCCCATAGAACTGCAGTAACAGTTATGTTTATAAGGTAATAGTAGCAGACCATGCATTCCCAGGGCTGTCTCAATCAACTTGCTAACATGTTCCATTTCCACAATATGGAGGGATCAATGTGCTAGGTATGTGTGTAGTTAATAGTGTCAGGAAGTAGACAGCACTGATTGGTGGCTGTTGTGGCTCACGAGGCTAAGTAGATTACTGTGGTTGACAGGGTCCATGGTTAGAGACTGGCTGTGCCTCCTATTTTGCATGTCAGCTACACCTATGGTAGGAGTTCTATAGGCTGTCCAGACGTCAATATTTGTTACTACAGGAAAGCTGGCCAATGAAGGGACAGTGGGCAACAGATATGGACAGTACAAATCTCTGAGTAACCTAGATGGTGCTTACTAGAACAGCCAGTTGTGACAAGTCAGTCTAGTGGCAGGATACAAAGGCTGCCACGTAATTGTGTCAGTACTCACAACAAGTCAGTAAGCACCATCCATACCCCATGAAGGTCAGTGTTACTCAGAATGTCCACATGTATGCCTCATATATCTGTTCTGTTTGTCACAACATTGCATTTGTCTGGCAAACTATTGGCTAAACTATATGGTTGATGTGAAAACATCAATGACAGATGGCTGAGATGAAAACTTCATACCCATAAGACAATGCAAGCTAAAACAAAACCAGTCTACCAATTGTCTACATTTGGAAGAGCAATATTAAGCTGCTGTCCACATGTCTGGGCCTGTGTCTGACACGAGCACCACAGCAGATGTATGGGGCACAATGCCAGCCAACTTGCTAAACATGTACAGTCAGAGGTGTGTAGTCTGTAACCCTGTGTCTGATGTTATGACTTCTGCCCCAGTCACACCATAACTAAAACTACATAAGAGCAGCAACTGTGGACAAAGCCTGTGTCTGGAGCAGGGCAGGACAAAGGGCCACATATAAGAGGAAGGAGTAACTACTGGCCACACAAACATAGAATGTGCAAACTACAACACGTCGTGCAGTAGCAGGGTCTATATTATATTGTCGACAGCTGAAAATGTTGACTCTGACTTGTTCGACACCAAAATATCGTAGCGAATGGCCAAATCACCGACGGAAAGAAATCGGTTGGCCGTTCTCTGACACCTGTCCTTTCCCTGAGTGTAGTGAGGTCTCGGAGTTAGAATATTTAGTTAAGGGGGGTGTGGGGGGCACAGCCCTCCATGTTGGGGGGTATGGGGGTGAAGCCATCCACTTAAATATATTTGTTTATGTGTACCGTTGGTGTTTGTCCAACCAATTTCTTTACGTTGGAAAGAAATCGGTGATTTGGCTGTTCGATAATTTTATAGTTTGACATTTTGGTGTCGAACAAGTCAGAGTCAACATTTTCAGCTGTTGACAATATAATATAGACCCCAGTAGCATGGGTTTTCTGCAGTGTATGGAGTCAGTAGACAAATGTCTGTCAGCGGTTCCTCACATTAATCTGTACTGATCCACCAGTGACATACCAGGACATCACAGTGCTGTGCAAAATGTACCTCACATATTATGCAAAACTCTGCTCAGTCCATTGCAGTCCGTACCCACCCTAGATATGACTCAGTTAATAAGGATAGCACACAGCCAGGAGATCTCTCAGCCAGTCTATCAGTGAGGAGCTGGACTGTTTACAGGGCTCATCAGCTAACTGGCTGTAGCACACAAAATTCTTGACCAGAGTACAGGTTGGTCTGGAATGGAGTCTCACTCTTACTATTGATGGTCATATTGGGCATGCTTCTACACATAGCTTCTGTCAGCCCATGTCTAAACCCACATCTGACTACAGAACTGGGATGTGCATATATCCCTTCTGCATACAGACAGCTATGTACACCTTAACTGTCTGTCCCACCCCCATCAGACATGTTTACCCCCATCTAGCCATATGTGGTACATATAAGATTTATCTGGATCTGTTGACTGTGATATACATACAGATATATAGGTAACATATACAAATATATCAGTTACAAAGAAGCAGAGATGGGGGAGAGAGAAAGAGTCAGAGAGAGAGAGAGAGAGAGAGAGAGAGAGAGACCCTGAAAGGCATATAGTACTACAACAGCCACACATAGACCAATTTGGACCAGTGGCATGTGCAAATACTATGGTGAGGCCCATTGTGTAATAGTAGGGAAGGAGAGGTTGTACTCTCACATTGGTTGCTATGTGTGTGTATGTTTTTGTATGTATTACACATATAGCAGACTACACACACCTAACAGGCCTATGTCTGTGTAATGGCCACCCATATTTTGGCCACGTAACTACTGTCCTCCACAACAGTAGTCTCCCTGTCAGCAGCTACTGATGTCATCCACCCCAACAGCATTTCCAGACACTCTCTACATGTGTAATTCCTGTGGCGCATGCGATAAGTACATACTGCTATATTATAGAGAATTAGGTAGTGGTTCAATTCCCAACAATGTCTAGTGTGTGTGTGTGTGTGTGTGTGTGTGTGTGTGTGTGTGTGTGTGTGTGTGTGTGTGTGTGTGTGTGTGTGTGTGTGTGTGTGTGTGTGTGTGTGTGTGTGTGTGTGTGTGTGTGTAAGTATATCCCCTTGTGGTTTTGTGTGTTTCCTGTCCATGTGTGCAATGCCAATACATTTTTTAGGCCTATTCCACCCTGTTAACACCCCATTGCCCTACTTTACAGGGCCTGCTGATGTCATCCACCTTAGATACAGCATTGGACACTCTTCAGGCATATAAGCTCCATGACACACACAATAAATACGCACTGCTATAGTACATACAACTAGATAGGTAAGGGTGCTAATCTCAAGACTGCCATGTGTGTGAGGGTTATATGATTCTGAGGCCTGTTCCACCCTGCTGATGCCCCCATTGCATTAATTGACAGGGCCTGCTGATGTCATCCACCTTAGATACAGCATTGGGCACTCTGCAGGCATATAAGCTCCGTGGTGCATGTGATAAATATGTAGCACTATAGTACATACAACTAGATAGGTAGTTGTTCTAATTTCAAGACTGACAACTGTGTGTGTGTGTGTGTGTGTGTGTGTGTGTGTGTGTGTGTGTGTGTGTGTGTGTGTGTGTGTGTGTGTGTTAGTTATACCATTTTGTGGCCTGTTCCACCCTGCTGACTCCTGCCATTGCATTAATTGACAGGGCCTGCTGATGTAAACAACCTTAGATGCACTGTTTCACACTCTGCAGGCCATATCTGTCAACTATATACAGTTTTGCAGAATGTCCAGATGATTGCCTCATATATTTCATCTGTGGGTCATAAAAGGATGGTTTCCTGGCCAATCATTGACAAAGCATTAATAGCCGAAGTCAAACAATAATGACACACATCTGAGTGTCAGATTTCATACCCTTCACAAACATAATGGTAATTTGAAACCTGTTACTCTATCAGTTATCTACATTTGTAAGAGCAATATGTAAAAATGTCCCCATTTTTGGGCCTGTATCCCCCCATTATTGAAGGCTTTGTCCACGTGTATTGTTCTAACAGGTTGAGAGGTATACCCCAGGCATATAAGCTCCATGACATAAGCAATAAGGACATAGCACTATACTACATACAACTAGATAGGTAGGGGTTGTAATCTCAATATTGGAAACTGTGTCAGTGTATGTGTCTGTGTATGGATATCCTCTGTAGCAGCATGGTTATCTTGCCTGTGTGTGTGCAATGCCTATACCATTTTATGTGCCTGTGCCACCCTGTTAACTTCACCCATCACCAATGCATTCATGGCCTACAGATGTCATGCACCTTAGATGCAGAGTTACAGATTTCAAACACAATACCATTGTGGTGCATGCAATAAGTACAGTGGGCTATACTGTACATAACTAGATAGATAGGTGTTGTAAGTCCAAAACCGGCAACTCTCACTGCATGATTGTTGGAATGCAAGTCCCCCTGCAGCAGTGTGTGTGTGACATGGTTATACCATTTTAAGTGCCTGTTAACCCTCCAGTTGCAAGCTTTACAACACCTGCATATGCCAATCACCTGAATAGCAGTGACAGACACTGCAAAACTGTATAAGCTCCATGGTTCATATTGTATGTATATTGTGCTATCTTATGTATAACTAGTTAGGTAGGGGATCTACTATCAACAAGGGCAGTTCATGAGAGTGTGTGTGTGTATGTGTGTACGTATGTATATCCCTTTCCAGCAGTGTACCTGTGTTAGGGCCACAAACATACCTCTCGACCCCTTACAGAAAGACATCTGGAGAAAGCCATACAGAAAATTGAGACAAAGCTCAAATATTAGGGTCAATGTTTTAATATTGCTCTGACAAACATACAAAATAGATAGCATAATAGGTTGTGCATTCGCATGCATTTTCTGAAGGGTATGAAGTTTGACAGGAAAATATCTGTCATTATTGTGTAACATCAGTCTTTAGTGATTTCACACTACTTTGCCAGTAAACCACAATGTTATGCCAAACAGAACAAAAATATATGGCAAACATCAGGACTTTCTGAAGACATCTGTAGAGGTGAGTGTTATGGCCACCACCTGTCCCACCCTGCAGGTTGCAGTCCATGTTTAGCCAGGTGTGACCTGTGACAATGACACAATACAGAGGTCCCCAGTGTGTAGGACAATCAACATTTTCTAAGGTTGTCTACTGCCTGCATAAAGCAGGTATTTCACATCAGAAGCAGCTTACTGGTATGACAAATAGCATAACCTATGGCGATGTGACAAAAAAAGCAGTCATATTGGCAAACAAAGGGAAGTCTGGTTTGGTGCACTTGCCGTGGGTTATGGTATGTTCTGCCAAGTGTCACAATACTACAAGACATGTCCCACATTCCACATTTGATAAGGTGGCAACTCTACTCTGTGTTGCATATGTGTGTGCAATATGTAGACATGTGTATGCCCTGTGAGTAGCTTCCACCCACAATGACCCACATGTATGAAGGCATGAATACTAACTGCCACCTCCCACATATGTAGGTACCACCTAAAGCTGTGGCAACTGTGAGTAGTGTGCTGTCTGTCATTGACCCACAAACTGATGTTAACACACTGCAATGGGGTCATACAGTGGGCATGGAATGGTGGCCAAGTTCTGGCCTCCAGCTGAATGCAGAAAACAGTACCATCATACCATATGGTGAGGATATGGACCCACTATTTCCCACATCAACAGCAACCCCATAAATGCACAAACTTCGTTGACAGACCTGGCTACTCAGGTTGATAACACTGTTGCATTCACCCATCAAGTAGTGGCACTGGTCAGAAAATACTTGGATGTGATTCACCACATAGGTAAAGGGACTGCATCCAGACAAAAGGTGAACATTACCTCTATATAGTCCTAGGTCAGTACAACAATACATTAGCAGCATGGCCGGCCTGGTATGTACCTATGCAGACATCTGTATCAAATGGAAAGGCTATGTTACAACCCACAAACATTATCTATGGCCTTCAATACCTGTTCCATGTAGACAGCCTTGAATCAATACTGCCCCACTCGGTATTGGACAGGTTGTCCACAGGTGGGCTGTGGCATGTGTAGATTGCAATGTTGTGCTCAGCCCTTCAACAGCTGTCCCATATATGTCAGTATAACTCTGTGCAGATTACCAACATGACAGGCTTGAATCACATATGACACAGCAAAAAAAAAAAAAAAAAAACAGCTGGAAAGGCAGGTTTGTCTCCCAGAGGCTGCCCTGTCTCAGGAATGCACTCCTCAAAAATGTCAAACAGACCACCATGCAGACCCTCATCAACTGCATCAAGGTTGAGTGGATGTCAAAAAAAATCTGTTCCAGGGGTCCAAAGTGTGTCAAGCAATGGCAGGGGCAACAGGTCCTGATAGATGATTCTGTTGGGGATAGAATACTGGATAGGCTTGTAAGGGACCCAGGGCCAGTACTGTAGTAACCTCCTCTGTACCTATGAACCTGTGATCCTACAGAACTCCCAGGTGACATATATCAAGAGTAGCATGCTGAGTCAAGGGGTATGCATGCAAGGTATGATGTCTGCCCCCATTGTCCTTCACACACTGTTCCATGCATACGCACCTAGGTAAACTTGCACATATACAGCCATACCTTGGTGATGAAAAGGTCTCTGTGTTGCCACTCTGCCATCCTCATCTCCAGTAATGGCAGTAGCCCACCATGACTTAGACACACAGACACCTGGAATGGAAACATAATAAGGTCTGTGAGACAACAGTCAGTCAGCAGTACTAACAGCAATAAAGCATCATTGCACAAAGGTACATACTCTTTAATGTGTACGCATGACAATTGCTAGCAGACAGCACCTTACAGGCCATAACACTACTACACTACAAACTGCCATTAACTGCACTATAGCCACCCTATGCATCAGATACACATTAGCATGTCACTGCATTGATGGTAAGGATAACAGGAATGTGGCACAGGTACCATTACATGCACAGGGTGTCGTGTCGGGTTGGCAAAGTCCTAGGCTGTGCCATACAGTTGATGTGTGTGTGTGTGCGTGTGCATGTGTGTGTGTGTGTGTGTGTGTGTATGTGTGTGTGTGTGTGTGTGTGTGTGTGTGTCTGGAGGGGTACAGGTCAGCTGGGACATGGAGAGGAGCTGTGTGGTTCTGTTGGTAAAATGCACATGACAGTGATGTGTGAGTGTGTGCATGCACACAGTCAAGCCATGTGCTAGCCCTCACGAGGGTATGTTGGAAAGCCATGGACTGTACATGGCAGAATGTACAGTTCACCATCTCCAACCATGGACACAGGAAATCGTTCTGCCAGGAGTGGCACTGACAACACTATGCCCAAGGCCAGATGCAGTTCTACTTCCTGATGGTGACCGATGTCTGCTGGGTCTGTGTCCCTCACGGAACCGCTCAGGACCACATGCCCATTGCCTGCCACTTTACGGTGTGGACAGTACCCTCCCTTCGGTAGTGCTGGTGGTACTGCCACTATGGGAGTGTGACTGTGCATGGCCATGTGGGCTCTCAGCTGATGCTGTTGCTAGCCTACATCCATATGTCCAACGCCCTACTCCCACCACATGTTCAAGCACAGACATTGCAGGTTAAGAACTGACAATGTCTCACCCCACCATCTATCCACTACATCAGCGAAATGGCATAAGGCATCACCAATGCCGTGGAGGGTGTCATGCATGCCAGGCAGTGTGGCATCCATGACCCTGCGCATCCATCTGGTGTACCATTCACAATGTACCTGTACCTCCATGATGGACTGAAACATGCATCAGGTGACATGTGCTGTGACACCTCTGATAGCTGCTGGGCAGCAGTCCTCCTTTGAGCACTCCTGTCAATCTGCCTGTGTGGGACCTCGCCAGCTCTCTATCTATGGCTAGTGTCTACAGTCACAGATGCCATAGTCCCCACACTCCCCTGTTTGATGCCACCACCCTCTGACTGCCCAATATCTGTGATTGCTGGGGACTGGGTATGTGTGGGCATACTGACCATGTGCAGGGACATTGGGGGTGGAAGTGGGATGTCAACCAATGGGACAGATTCAGCCCCCAACAACCCCACCTGTGCCTCACAATGGCTGCCATCAGAGACTTATTAGATACTGACATCAAGTTGTGACACACTCCAACCCCCATGGTCACCTGTGAGGGGAAGACAACATGACTACATGAATACCTGCACTATAATGTTTGCTGATCCACAGACACACACACACACACACACACACACACACACACACACACACACACACACACACACACACACACACACACACACACACACACACACAGGTGAGGTGCCACAGAGGTATTATATGCACCTTCTGACTTATGCCATGCACAGCACACAATCAGACCACAGCAGACACACTCTGGACAGGCCCTGAACAACATGCAATGCAGCTATGTGCAGTTAATGTTGGTAGTACTATGCACCTGTGAGATACATGACAAGTCAGAGTATGGGATGGACCTTCATCTAACTTACAGTGTACCCATTTAAACAATAGAAATGCACCCCTGTATAGCAGACTGGCTACACCTATACAAAACTACGTGCTAATATGTTACATCTCCTGCAAATATACTACTGTGATTGCCAATGTGATGCACTGTGGTGAACCCCACCACAAGTGAACATGCACGTATTGCAACATGGATAAGCTTAACAGTCATGTGCATGGCAAACTGACAGCCCTTAACATGCCTAGGGTATAGGTGAGCCATTACATGACATTTCTACACTCACCAGCTACAGTTTGATATTTCCCAGCCACACCAGAGGTACCTATGGATTTGTGGGGGAGAGGTATTGTCAGCACACACACATGTGGCATTGGTACAGGATAATATGTACATTTATCAACATGTATAGTACAAGCTGTGATACTACCCAAATTACTGACATTCACAATAAGTGTGCACATGTGTGCATTATAAAACCCCACCTACAAATGCAGATTGACCTCACGTATGCATACAGGTACACAGAGGCTGCCACTATGAATGCTACAGTATTAATATGATGACCATTGGAGGCTTACCTGGATGCTGCTTGGCTGTTTAATCTGTGTCAACCACATCCATGACATATGTACTGATGGTTTCCTGTGAGCTGATGGCTGAACACAGGTGTGCCAGGAACCCCTCTATGGCTGAGGGTGCTAGTTGTGTAGCAGGCCCTCCCCCTGTGCCAGCACAGTCACTGGCAACAGCTGCAGCCCTTTGCTGTGCATGGTGTATGAGATCAGTAGCATGGTGCTGGACCTGTACGTAGCTCCTGTTCTGGTGGTCCACATCATTCACTGTTGCTACCAGGTCTGTCCACAGTGCAGTGCATTGTTGCTGGTTGTGGTGACTCCTTGACAACAGCACCCGGTAATGGAGTCTCAGGACATCAAGAATTGCAGTGGTCTCAGCTTCTGAGAAGGGTGAGTTGTAACATCTGTACATCCCACCTGAAAGACATGAACAGGAGAACACATCACATGACTGCATACATTGCTCACCATTATGTTCAGACCCTCCACATCCACTTTCGCCAGCACTATCCACTGCTAACTCCCACATCATAACCCTGCCATCTATCAGCACAGTATGTCTGTGGGAATCGGCAACATAGTGGCAATACAGCATGCGCTGCCCCCCTGATCCTGATGTTTCATGCTACTTGCTGCATGTGCTATGAGGTGTTGCAATACATGCACTGTTGCACCTATTACTGCTTGTTCATAGCCTGTCTACATGGTCTGCTGTGGTGTCAGCCCCCTACTGTATTAGTAATCACATGGTCTGTAGACCCACCCCTCAGGTCTCCATGGCCTTCTTCCCTCAGATTTTGGACTATATGGCTGGACAATGTCCTAGAGTTTCCCCAGCCAGTGTGGTTGATATGGGTGTCCTGGCACTGTGTAGCACCTGCCTCATGTGCAAGGATGGACAACCATCTATAAACACCACTAAGGAACACACTGTATGAGAAATACAATGACAGTTGGAATCTGCAGTCCATGCTCTGTCCCTGTCAAGGCTGCATATTTGTCCCCAAACAGGTTGCCAACACAATCAGTACACCTCACACACCACCCACACCTACACAACACACACACAAACATCTGCAGTGGTCCTCAACATCCACATCCACAAACAAGGTGGATCTCTGAATAAAAGCCACACATGAACGCCATAGCACACATGGCCACACACCTGTGTCCCACAGGCACACAGGCATCAGCCCATGTCAAACATGTTAAACATAGGGACTCCAGTGGAGACACACTAGTATGCCTCTGACCTGGCTGTGTATGTGAAATGGTCATAGTTCCTTGTGTGTCACATGACTTACTCCACTATATTGCATAAGCACTGCTGTCTCTCACCAACAGGTACTGTCATGTATCTGTCACAGTACATGTTGGTGTGCCTGACCTGACATGTATGTCCCTGGACTATATGCAGTGAGACATGAGTGAGCACACTGGTTATGTGTCCCAGGCAGGTATGTCCCTAGCCTTATGCTGTCACCCAGACCAATGCCACAATACAATCAGGGAATGATAGTCCTTAACATGTGCACATTTATTCTGTGATATTCCAAGGGTTCCAGTACCTGTAAGTCTGGGATGATATGGTAAACAGACCATGATGCTCTGCGAGAGATGTCCTCCATCTGTCTTCACTGGTCTTCATGTGTTTAACACTGGTTCTCATCAGCACCATAGTGACTCCATTATTAAAAGTGGTGAAGTTATCACTAACAGCATACAAGTGCCAGTGCAGCACACATTAAAGGCCATGCTGCTAAATGCTAGAGGTCTGCACATGACTTTGTCCTCATTGCAAGCAGTCCTAACCCTGGGAATGGCAGACATCTGTGCAGTCACACAGACCATGGTTCAAAGCTGCAGAGAGCACCCCAGCCTACCTGGTCAACCATCCTATCATGCATTCAGAAGCCAAAGTGTAGCCGGTGATGTCATGGGACATGGGGTTTCTGTATATATGAGACACATACACACTCCACGCTGTACAGGCAGTAAGATGGACAGGGGATACTGCAGGGGCAGTTCACCATTGCCAGCACACACCTATTCAAATCACAGCTTGCTACTGGCCACCACATATGATAAGGAAGCCCATTCGGCCTATATGGACCTCATCAACTGTATTAGGAGTCGGGTCTGTACCCTGAGCCTAGGTCAGTTGAATGACCCTAACATACATTGTAAGACGTACCCATGCCAGCACACAAATGGACAGAGAGCCATCAGCAGTGGACATACAAACACCTTGGTGTGGCCAGAGGCTACCCCCACATGAGGTGAAGGTGCATTGCAGTTGAAATTACACAGCACGGATTACCACTGCAGCATCCCTACGGTGTTACCCTCCATGGCAAAGCAGCCATCATGCGATCACATTTGCAGTTACCATCTCCCACAATACCCATCTAGCTAGGGTCAGCCATACATACACCTCCAACATGGAATACATCCTCCTGGGGGATATACACAGCCTCACAGCCCTCAACCCTTCATTAAGGAATGGCACCAATATCCACACATACACACAAGCGCTATATGTGCATTTGTATAGATGCATGTAGTCAGGTATATCCAACAGGCCTACATCATCCTCTGCTAGGATGATGTCTGGTGGACATCTGCAATACATACTGTCCATAACCCAGATTACATACTGCTGTCTGAGACAAAGCAGGGGCAGGTGCACAATTTGGTGCAATGTCTCCTTAGTGTGTACATGAGAATGGGATCAGTCCTGCAAACCTGCACAACAAACACGGAGCTTATATTGTCTACATCCACTACAGACAGTCATCTCCCCTACTGCACATATGTCTTCAATAGCACAGGAAGCACCTGCAGCTACTCACCTGAGGTGCTCAAGGACACCAGCTATACCAGTGCTGTTGCTATAGCATATTGGATGCCTGATGGAGTTGGTGTAGGCCTTAACACCTGTCTTCCCCATCAGTATATCAGGATAGCCACAGTACCTCCCCTGTCTCCTATATGTAGGGAACAGGTTACCACTGTCATATGAAACTCATGGTATACATCTGCCATGGGAGCCTATCACATCACAGGATGCATTCTACATGACCCCAAGCATAACCTTAAAACACCACAAGGAACCATATTCAAAAGAGGACTGACTACAGCTTTTGTCCCAGCCCCGTTTGATGGACAACCACTGTTACCCCTTTAGACTAAGGTGGGGCATTCCCCACTCAGTCACATGATAGACCCAGCAGCCTAATTAGGCTGTTCTGCAAGGACATAGCACAGTTTATAGTGAACCTCAGTAACAAGTACATTGGCGACCTGCACACAATCCATCATGCACACATAGGCTTTGTCAAGGAAGAGTTCATGTCTGTTACACTCAGTTGACCTCAATGACACAGTCACCAAAGCCATGGACAGGGGGTGACAGTGCAAACTGCCTACCTTGATCTGGACAAACTCTGTGACAGTATAACTCACCTGGCCATTATAGATATAACACACCCAAATATGCATTACACCATATGTTACCATAGGGGTAGCACACCAGTGCACTGACACGACCCACTTATTCAACATAGGGGAATACACCTCAAGCGCTTGAACCATAACTAGGTGTGTAACCTGTTGTTCCATGTTTGGGCCTCTGTTATGTGTGATATACACTTCTGAGGTGCCTATGTCGAACCATGTCTGTGGACAACTGCATGCTGTATGCCATCACCGGATGGCCTAGTAATGTCGACATCTGCCTAAGAGGGTCTCACACAGATACATGACTGTTGCCAGACACATGGCCTCAGGCTGCATACCAGGACATGCAGTGACAACCCCTTTGGGGAGAGTGACATCCTCACATAGTATCACAGTGCTAACAACAACCTAGGCACACAATCAGTCATGAGGGAGCTGTGGACACAAGTCTTTGGCAACATGACATTTTAAGACAATGTTGCACCCATTGTAAGGTAAAGCTTGTACATGGCCTATGTCATACATAAGGGTATGTCATAAAGGAATATTGGGTATAAACATCTCCGTATTCCTTCCAATGAGGCCTATTATTGTGTATAATTCCCTGTACGTCATTCACATCACAGACATATGCAGCAGCTGGGGACATCACAGAGGTTCCCCACCAGGGGATACCAGGGCATCAAACATCTACCATAAACCGATAGGCTATAAAGGCAACCTTCTACCTGGTTTCATACATACTCCTTAGGGGTGACCTCAGTGTGGCATGCAAGGCAATCACAGTCTCCACATTGCTGGGACTGCCGCATGAGGGCAACTCCTGCTTCACTCTGTTAACACACACAAACCTTCAACCTGGTGTGTGACATGAACTAGACATGTTGGCAACTCAGATGTGTGTCCCACACACTCACCCTGCGGTGGAATGGGCACCCAGTCCACATCAGGCAGGGTAACTATTTACACCTTTACAGGTGTAACCTGGATAACTGGATGGTTAACTGCACATACACCCTTGGGATACCACCTGTGTCCCTGTTGGACTGGGGCATCAGGTGTTGTCTTGCATACACATGGGCTAACATCTGGCCTAGGCATATGGCTGCTCAGACCCACAGCCTAGTAACCTCATATGGTACCAGGAATATCAGGTATGGACTGAGTGCTGTGACAGACTGTGTTATGTGCCCACACCCATCACTGCCATTGACTGTTGGGTGTCCCCTATGGGTAATATTACAGTACCATGTCATCCAGCCTACATCCGACAAATAGGTGAGTGGTAGTACAAGTGCATGTGGACATTCCAGCAACATCTGTGCTACAAAATAACTGAGAGCAGTCCATATGTGGTGTTGGGTGCCCTCCTCATAGGTGTCTGACATCTGCAGTACCCAGATATTTGCGGAATGTGTACATGTGCCTGATAGCTGTAGACCCCCTGCCCGACAAATGTGGATTTGCAACACTGGTTGGACAATACATGATTGTTGTCCCCAGAGTTTGAGGAATGTGTCTGTGACATGCCAGACCCCTGCGAACACAGTAATGGTACATTAATATCTGGTACTGTATTCATTCCCTTACATTGTATGCTTGATATGTATGCACTGCTGCTGAGGCAGAGCCAGTGCCCCCCTGCTACTAGTGCCTATAACCTGCTGTCATGATGCAGGGGGTCACCAGGTATGCTAGCCATAGGTGTCAGGCAATGAGATACAGGAGTGGAGTACACAGTGACCTAGCCAGAGTACATCAGGAACTGTCAGAGACATCTGGACAATCTTTCAACTAAGCCTGTATGACATTCACAGACTAAGAGGGGCTCACTGACAGTACATGATGTGTATACCAGCTGTACCCACCAGTAGTTACTGTCAGTACTGTACAACAGACAATCCAGTAGCAGTCATATGTGATCTGACCATTGCTGGGGTGAGTCAGGGGCCAGAAATGTGATCTATGTCACTGTAGGCAGAGCCATAAGGGATGGCTGTAGGTACTGGACAGCAGACTAACAGCAACATGTCAGTCCAAGAAATGTGGTTGAGACCTACTTTGCAAATTCCTATTTCCCATGACTGCATCCCCCCATCTGCATTCCATTACATGCTTAATTCTATGACATATCTGGTATATTGCTGTACTCCTTTTTGAGAAGAAATCCAGTTGTAGTCTCCTATAGAATCGTAGTTTGTTTTCATGAAGAAAGTGTCAGACCTGTTTATCATAGGCAGCAGCTTGACTTTTGAAGGTAATGCTCATGAACAGGTGATTGTCTGTGCACCAATATGTGACTCCCACTAGCTAACTGCATCCAGAACAGCTGAGTTGCGTAGGCATTAGCCAATGGCATGGGAACACAGTCCTTTAATTAAGGCCTGAACATCCCCCCCAACCTTTTATGCATGGATGTTGTGTGAATGCCCTGTTCTAGGTGTTTGGAAGGTATGGTAGGTCTGTAGCAGGTAGCTGAACATACAGCTGCATGTGTGGCAGGCCACAGCTGCTGCATTCTGGGCAGGAGTCATACTGGGGATTGTAAAAATACTGGGGGACAGTAAGCTGTATGTCAGTGAGGGAGCAGTGTCAGCTCTCGTGTCACAGCATGGCCATAGTGAGGGTACCCATTACAGTCCAAGTGAGGCATGAGACTCTGGTACATATGTTAACTCATTCACTCCAGAGCAGCTCAGAAAATGCTGCCTGCTTACTTTCACCATAGGAACAACAGTGCAGCCTGAGCTTATTTTCAGATAATCCATTTGTAATACCATACAGAAAACAAATGTTCATAACTCTTAAACCATGAAAGCTACACAAAAAGTGAAAATGCCAAAGTTGCTCAGCAGACACTGGCCTTTCCAACAGTGTAAATGTTGATAGTGTGTATGTAAGTCATTATTAAATATTTGCCAAGGAATGCTGATATTGTGCTTATTTTTTACCTTTTTGGTACAACAAATCACAAAATATTGGTGAATGTACCATGAAGACCCATACAATTTGTAATTAATGTGTTTGTATGAATGTTGGCTTTAAAATGATACCTTAACCATTACTGTGTGATGCTCCTTTACAGAGATATTCAAAGACATATGATAATATACTATTTCTCATAATTGATAAATAAACAAAGCATAATATCTCATCACATGTAACAGACAAAGACTACATATCAGTGCACAAGTTGTGTGGCTCAATGCCAGCTTCAAAACAATGCCTCATTTGTGTCATCACCATGCTCCCTTGCAAAGATATGGGCATAACAATGAGAAGTATTGGAAATGTATCATTTTCATAATCCTACAAGACTAAACAAACTGTGATATCTCTGGATGTGTACAGCATACAGAGACAGTTATTTTACCATGTTGTAAGGAGTAATACTGTCTTCAAAATAAGGTATTACTTGGGACATTGACATATTCCCTTGAAAAGTTATTTATCAAAATATGTAAAAAAATCATAATTTCCATAAACTAAGTCCTAAACAAACTTTGATATCTGTACATGTGTACAGATTACAGATACAGTTCTTTTACCATGTTGTAACTATTAATACTGTCTTCAAAATGAGGTATTACTTAGCACATTGACATGGACCCTTGCAAAACTATTTACCAAAATATGAAAAAATTCATAATTTTCATAACCTAAGTCCTAAATAAACTGCAATATCTGTACTTGTGTACAGCATACAGACACAGTACTTTTATCATGTTATAAGGACTAACACTGTCTTCAAAATGAGGTATCATTTGGCACAATTACATGCTCCGTAGCAAAACTATTTACCAAAATATTAAAAAAAATCATAATTTCCATACTGAAGTCCTAAACAAACTGTCATATCTCTACATATATACAGCATACAGACAGTTCTTTTATCATGTTATAAGGACTAACACTGTATTCAAAATGAGGTATCACTTGGCACAATTACATGCTCCCTAGCAAACTTGTTTACCAAAATATGAAAAAAATCATAATTTCCATAACTGAAGTCCTAAACAAAATATGATATCTGTACAGTTGTCCTACATACAGGCACATTTTTCCATCCTGTAACTACTAATACTGCCTTCAAAATGAGGTATTACTTACCCTGATGACATGTTCCGTGATAAAGTTATTTAGCAAAATATGAAAAAATATCATAATTCTCATAACCATGGTCTCAAACAAACTGTGATATCTAGACGTGTACGGCATATGGATACAGTTCTTTTTATATCTTGCAAGTACTAATACTTTCTTCAAAATGAGCCACTACTTAGCATGCTGACATGTTCCCTGACAAAGTTATTCACCAAATATGAAACAATATCATAATTCTCATAACCGAAGTCCTAAACATAATGTGATACCTGTACATTTGTCCAGCATACAGATACAGTTCTTTTTCCATCCTATAACTAATAATACCACCTTCAAAATGAGGTATCACTTACCCTGATGAGATGTTCCCTGACAAAGTTATTTAGCACAATAGGAAAAGAAATCATAGCTCTCATAACCATAATTGTAACCAAACTGTGATATGTGTGCAGGATGGTTATTGACATATTTTTGTGTACGTGGCACTCTCTTCAAACAGTTGTTCTTACTCAGCATGTTCACCATTTGCCTACCACAGTTATTTGCCAAACTAAGAAAAATATCATAATTTACATACAGATAGTTATTTTACAATCTAGAAATGAAGTGATACTCAGCGTGTGAACAAGTTCCCTAGCAGTTCTGTGACAACGGTGTTCTTAAAATATAACAATAGAGTTTCTTACCATACTGGTCCTACTTGGTCATAGCTGTTGTCCATTTGTTCTCACCGGCTGCATGTTACCAAGATAATGTGCATAGCTGTCATCACACCATTGTGGAGATCAGTCACGAACAACGCAATGCCATCCTTGGTTAGGTGAACGCCATCACTTCTGTAAAGGTGAACATCTTCTGCGGTGATGCTGTCATGGCAGATTGTTGATCCACCAACCCCGTGCATCAAGCCATGCATGAACCCATTCTGTAAACATCTGGCCTAGTGTGTTGCCCGTTGACTGTTTGCTGTTTTCCATATCTGGTGAGGAATTATGTCACTCCACACAAAATGACAACATGGCCACCATGATTGCAGGTGTTCAAAAATTGTTCTGATTTGAAACCGTAGCCTTCTGAGTGGGTGAGTGATGACATAATTTCCTCCAATGTGCAGCACACTTGTTCTCCTGCTCGTGAAACCAAGGCACTGTCACAAGGTGGATGCACCTGCACAGGAAAGAAATGCAAACAGGTTACTACTGATATTTGAGAGATGTATTGTAAGACTACACATATATGTATATCAATAGCATTACCTGGTTAGCTCATCCATATCTTCACTCCTATCCACAGTAACATTATTCTTTCAATAAGGTACATAACTGTTGATGATGTACAGGTGCATACCTATCTCTCTTGACAACAACAAATGACACACAATGAGTGATGCTGCAAAGGTACATACCTACTAGCTGTGAAAACACCAAATTACACACAATAACTGACAAATGGGCACAGAAAGGGCACAAGTAAAAAGGAAAAGCAGGGTAAGGACTGCCACTCTACTAAGATGTCAAGGACAGGTATGGGGCTTCAGATGGTGGGCTTCTGAAGTGTTCCATGCTTGGTGCTGGTTGCCCACTCAGACTGCCAGTAGCAGCAATGACTCACGATTGCATGCATTGCCAACAGTCTGCCTTACTAGAAGACATATGAGCTTCGCTCAATTGCTACAGATACTGTTAGGCTTCAATGTTCCCTTTCCTCTTTATTTAAGTCTGCCACTACTATATGGAGAGTATGTCAGACCTGGTAAAAGTATGTTCAATGTGATGGGCCAGAAAGTACAAAGTCAGAGTGTCCAACTGGGTCACTGGTGACCTAAGTTCTGGAAAAGGCTCATCTCACTGGTAGGGTTGGTAGGAGTGAAGAATGCAATGAAGCAGCTGGAGGTGTTCAGGGAAAAGTACTGGCTGTGTAACTTATAATGGTGACCAGGAGCCTAATGTGACCTGGTTTACAAGGGGATGTGGCAGGATGTCACAACATTACTGCACATTCCACCTGCCTAGGGATTCTGATCAGCTCTACACACCAGAAGATTGCTGGTGCCATATCCTGTACCTCCCTATAGGATCCTTCACTTATCCGGCACAACTAAGTGCTACAAGTTCAGTGCCCCAAGTAACAGGAGGTTCACCCAGCACATCAGCGGTAGGAGAACACACCAGAAAACTGTATAGTGATTGTGCTATACAGGAAATTATTACATGATACGATGTTCAAGTGCAGTAGTTCACAAAAAATATGAAGCATATAACCACAATCGGGATTTTACTGTGTATCAAACAAATTGTAAAAAAGACAGAAAGAAACTGGTGGGGGGATGGCTTGAAATGACTCCATGTAGACAAAAAAACAAATCTGGCTTGTGCATTCATTGATGTGATAACGACTTCCACTTATGTGAATAACAGTGACAGCTGCTGAGAGTTTTACCTGAAAAGTGATAATGACTCAGTGCTATAGTGTAACTGCACTTATTGTTAACGTGATAATGACTCAGTGCTACATTGTAACTGCAGTTATCGTTAACGTGATAATGACTCAGTGCTACATTGTAACTGCAGTTATCGTTAACGTGATAATGAGCTGCATTCCATTACTGCAAAGGTATGCATGCTCAGACACAGGTGATAACTGCTGCACATAACCTGTTGAGTGGGCATTCGTTATATGACCTTGTGCAGCTGTTATGTAACACAGAGTCATTATCATCTGTTAGGAGAAGACCCAAGTCATTCAGTAAAAATAGTATAACACTTGGATATTGCTGAGCCCTTCCTCCCACCTAATTTCCACACATGATTGACAAAGCAAGTAAAAATGCCTAAATAAATGGTAGCTCCATGCTGTAGTAGGCAGCAGGTACTAACGTTTACCTCACTCAGGCAACTACTGAGTATAATCAGAAAGAGAATTATAAGCAAGAATGTCAAACTTATCGAGGTCATCCATGTACGCTTTTTTCCAAAAATTAGTAATTCATGTTATCTCACCTAACCATCCCTCTGGTTAAAACAAAACACAGAAGTAAAAAGGCAGAAATATCATATATCATATCACAGTAAAGAAGACAGCCCCCCACCTTGTGTATGCACACGTACCATAATGACACAATAAACTATGTTGCCCAGTATTCACTTCAGCAGTCTGACCATGTATGCACAAGCACTTCCCTGATGCACAATGCAGTATTTCCCAAGCAGAGTCATAATTAGTCTCTTCAGGCATACACATGCACCACCATGAGACAGTCAGCCAAGCAACCCCTTCAGTAAAAGACTGCGGTATACACAATCACATTTGCTGATATGTGCAACCACCAAAATGAAGCATCCCCCAAGCAACCTGTTAAATAAAATGATGCTAACATGAGTGCCATAATGAAATATTTCATCAAATGACCCTTCAGTAACATGAGCTGGCATGTACATGCAGAAAATGAACCCTCCACCCAAGCAATCGTGGTAATCTACAAGTGTAGTACCTCGCAGGATGCGCGGTAGCAAAACCCGCTCCAAACACGCCTACAGCTCTGTGGAGGCAGTAGCAGTATGATTATTCAACAGTGTGCAGACTAGAATGTAATTAATATTCAGCATTTGTCCTGATAGCAACCCAAATAACATTAATCTAATGTTGTATTAGGGACATAAAACTTCATTCAGTACCAAAAATTAAATGTTTTATCAGGGGCATTAAAACTAAAATGCGTGCAGTAAATCACCTTTCAGTCAGTCAATCGGGCAGAGTTTATACCATTTGTCGAAACGATATTGCTACATTTTAATGGCTTTATGGAGTGGTGCTTACAAGGCAGCAGGGGGTGTGGGGGTGCAGCGCCCCCACAGGGGGTTGCAGGGGTGCTTGCCCCCCTGAAAAAAGAAAAAAGTAAAAATTTATCAGAGGATAGAGTTCGTTGAGTGCCTGAATATTTAGCAGTTTACACAAACTGGCATGCGAATTAGCATGCCTGTCAGTCTTCCTTGATATCCCCGTCCATTTGGTGTGCCAATCATTGACAGCACACCCAAAGCTGCGCAGAACTAAGTGTGAGGTACTACACTTGTAGATTACTGCAATCACATCGCACCTGTAATGCAATATCTTCGCAAACACAATTCTGGTATTTTTCATAGGTTTCCATGTTCCCTGCAGAGTAACTTGTCATTTTGTTACTCCAAGAATAACATGTATAGCTTTACTGTGAGTGACCATTTTGCCAGTAAATATGTACAACAGGCAAATGCTAACAGAAGTGATCACCAAAAACTACTTCTAGCTATTTCCATTAGCCAATTTTTATTATCAAAAAAAGCTGAGGAGTGTTATACATACAGCTTGACTCATCTCCAGATCAAGTATTGTAGCTGGGTAGCAGGGCTGAACAGCAGTTTTAGGAAAATCCTCACTGTGTCTAATCAACTAAAGGCTGTTTATAAAATGCAGCATCTGCTGAATACGGAAGTAAGGCAAACCATGGCTAGTAATGTCCTACTATAACAGAGAATGTCATTCCAGTCATTTCTTTGCTGTCATCACGTAACTCAATATTAATGCAAAAAATAAAAAATAAACCACTGTGTGCCAACTTTTCATGTGAAAAATTCTGGACACGTACATGAAAGCAAAAGGCGTGCAATTTGGGTAGCCACCCCCCCCCCCCCCACACACACACACACACACACATACACACAGCAAGCCACAGCAAACCATTCTATAGTCTGACTAATTGGCTAGTTCTCTGTTTCTCCCCAGTTGCCATAAACACTATTCACAACTCTCAGTGTGCATACTTTCTGCCTTACCTCTACAATGATTACAGATACTTGTATTTAATCTACACTTTTTACTTCAAATTTTGTAGCACAAACACTGATAGAGATTTGCTAAACAAAGTAACAGTGTCACAATGAGAATAGACTTGGCATTACAACTTCTTATACTCCCAAATAATGTCTAACAGCTCGTACCATAGAAGAAATGGCAACAGCTTGCCTGAAACAACCCGTCAAGCAGTTCTGAGTTTAGGAGAAGAAAAATCAGTCTAACTGTACGCTACAGAAATGCGGTCATTCTACAGCCATTCTATAGTCATTGTACAGTCAGTCCAGAGGACATGGCTGACCATCTGGTACAAAGCGCACTTCCTGTTTTCTCAAAAGCACATGCAAATTACTAAAAACGTCTCAGTTTTCTGAGACTGCAGATTTATATATATAAACAAACAAACTGAGGAAAAATCTTGCTGTTGTGCTTCTTTGAGATACGGTTCTATACAAATATTTTCTTCTAGCACAGATTAAATATAAATAAGTTTGCATAAACAAATGCGCATATATACCAACATTAATAAGAACTCAAGAATTCATGAGGTCCAAGGATCAGACCAAAATTAAGAGAATCAAAGACATTTGAAATTAGCAGCCAACTGCCAAGAACAACATACTCAAACTGTTTTATCAATTACGATTTTCTGCATAAAATCGTAATCATACACTTGCTTTATCTTGGCTGCACAACCTTAAGAATTTGTTGCATCGCTCACAGAATGTGGAGAACCATGCAGACTTGACAATATTCTTCAGGGCAAGAAAGTCAGGGCAACCTACCGGAGAGTCTCAATTTAACAATCCCTGTCTTCACACCTCATAGAGGGAACAAAGTTTTATTTATGTGGGTGCACGTACATATATTTACATGCACAGATATAGTACATACAGACTTGTGCTTATATACTGGAGTGTACAAGGATTCACTAACTACTGCAAGAAAGTATAATACCGTAAATCACTTTTAATGGAGTACCATAGGCTATAAGTAAATGACGACTTAAAGATATATCAACGTTTAAACTATATAGCTTTAGAATATACATGTCTTTATATATATATATATATATATATATATATATAATCAAACCAAATAGCCACCTCAGTGTGGTGCAGTAAGCTCACACCGCTGACAATATTGTCCTGGGGGATGTGAAATCCACACTACAATCTTTATTTACACTATTCAAATCGCTAGACTTATAATGTTAATAACAGATAAAAGACCATGGGAATGACTTCTGATTACGTCCATTTAGAGAAAAAATGTAAAGAGCAGCAGTTTACATAACCACACATTGTAATATAACTGCATAATTTCTTTTTCCCTCTATAATCAGGGCAAAAAAGCTATAATACAGATGATAAACCCCAAAACAATGCTGGCACTGGTGCTGCTTATTACATCATAATGGAGGTCAGTTATAACTGATAAAAATCAATTGGTTAGAACCCAAGCATCCACTAAATAACCACGGTTGAAACACTTGCAAGCCAAGAGTCCTGCAATAATGTAGCAACAACAGAGCATTGCGGTGGTGGTGCTGCGGTAGCGTTGTCATCTCACAGTAAGACGTTGTCCTGTTCGATTCTCAGCTAAAGCATCTTCTGTGTGGAGACATGCATGAATGGGCGTACCTTTGTTGAAGATTGTGCATCAGAGCTGGCAACTTGGCATGTAAAAATCTACTGCCAATCACTAGCGGAACGGAGTTCCGCTGTGGCGACCCCTAACCGGGAAAAGTCGAACGATAGAACAAATGTAGCAACAGCCTTCTGCCCATTTTTTCTGCCACAAGCATTAACATGAAAGCAATAAATGACATCACCTTAAACAGGCTTGACTTTGAAACTTTTTTTTACAGCTATTACATGGCACACTTCTCTACAATGAGCACTTAACTTGATGTATGGAAGATCTTCCTTGCAGTTGTACAGACTTGCCTTTCAGGGTTTCTCACAGATGTGCATGACAAACCGATTTTCTCGTAAATTTTAAATATAAACATGATGTTAATCTACACTGAAAATTAAGTTGAGAAGGTACCTGACAAAGCTCGGGTACTTTTTCAACTTAATTTGTAACAGTGGAGCTAAAACTTTACTACAAAGTTAACGGCGCTTGTGAAAGGCACTCGGGTGGAACAGCATACCTTTTCATGCATCTCAGAGAGCACTCAGATGTAAGCACAAAGGCGCCCTGAGAAGGTACTCGGGGTTAATGTGTTAAGTAGAAGTACCATCCAGAGAGTGGTAGGGGAGGTTTAGGACACATATTGATATTTGTGATGTGTCCCAAACTCCAGGCCTTTGACATGCTACTGTGGATGGCAGTGACTGTGTTAGCAGCAACCAGGTCTGCTGGACATTGCAGGGCTCAGTTATTTGTAGGTTGTATTGGTGAGCATGTAGTTGTCGTGCAACAGACTGGACTATGGACCTGAACTGTGGGTGTCCAGATGTCAGACATGCTGGGAATTTTACAGATAGAGCTACAGAGTAATTATTATGGGAGGTGTAGTTGCAAGATATATGTGCGTGCATACAGTGTGCTACACAGGATTGGCATGAACATGTGTATTTGGATGGCTATGAGGTGTGACACTGATCTGTCTGTTATGTTTTTGCAAAATCAATCTGCACTGCCTTGCCATTATGTCAGCACACATAATAGCTTTGATGATAACCATGCCATATGTAAGTGACACGACTGTGGACATTCTGCAACAGTCTGTGCAGTTATCAGCTTAATTGGTATCAACATGTCTTTGGCTGTGTACTGGTTCGATGTCTGCATCAAGGCCCAAGTATGCTGATATTTATCACATTATATGTAGAAGTAGTGTCACTGGTACTCAGGATATCTTTGTAACAACACCAGTAATTCCTTAGAGTTGAGTTGGCTTACTTGTGTATTGCAATAAACTGTAGTTCAGAGGGTCCTGGGGCCAATACTTGGCAGGGGTGTCTTTTTGCCTCAATGTTACATCACTGTACTGCATGATATATTTAGAAAAAAACAATAACTCTCCAGAGCTGAGTTGGCTTTGTGGTGCATTGCTCAGACTGTAGTTTAGAAGGTTCTGGGTTCAATACATGGCAGGAGTGTCATTTTTCCCCTTTGTTACATCACTGTACTGCAAGATATATTTAGAAAAAATCAGTAACTTCCCCAGAGCTGAGTTGGCCTAGTCATGCATTGCTCTGACTATAGTGCAAAGGGTCCTGGGCTTGTGCCTTGCCATGGTTGGTTATTTTGTTGCTGGGCAGAACAATGTCTGAATCAGATAGGGCGATTAAAGCAGTTTTAAGCAGTTTTAAGTGGGTTTGCAAGGGTTTTTGCAGTGTGCAGCAATGCCAAGCAGCAATTACCTCCATTTCTCTTTACTTAGCTCCACTTATCCCCGCTTAAACCAGTACTATTTTCAAAAAAAGGAAAGAAAAAAGGGGTGAAAGGAAAGTGGTGAAACAGGGGCAAGTAGGGGCAAAAACAATATTAAAGGTAGCTAGGGATGTGCAGTACGGGTGTAGGAAAGGACCATAGCTCTCCATTTCTTGTGCAGCAACAGCTGTGCATGATGTGAACAATTTGAAATTTCAGGCCTCACACCCCACAGGGAGGGGTGTGGGTGACATACATTTGTTGATTAATTGATGGCATAATTGATTCATGGCAGTGTATGTGGGTATGAAATGGAGAGCTGGATATGGGACAAAATTTTCTTTGGGGACAGATGCCCATTTTTTTAAGGTGAGAGTGGGATGTTGGGGAAGGGTTGTAGGTACATTTGGAGAGGTAAGTTAGGTAGGAGATGTTGCTTTTGCAGACAGACAAGACAGCAGACAGGGGCAGTGTATGACACATGAGGGGGAAAACACCTTGGATGGGGAGGGTGGTTGAGAATTGGAGGACCAAGTGCCCCGAGATGGCAGCAGTGGGACTGAGATCCCCACACATTGGCAGTCACCACTGCCCCTTTATGGACCCAAAGGTGGCTATGCTGGGGGCTGTGCACTGGGGTCAGCCTGTCCCTCGAGGTGTGCCAGTCTGCCCTCGATATGGTGCAGTCCATCATCCAGATCACATTGGATGACCCAGAGCACCATACATGAGACTTGATTCTGGGTGACAGTCTCATGTCCACATCTGCACCCAGGGGTGGCTCTTCCCCTGAAGCAGTTCCACCCAAGGTTGGTGCAGAACCAGCAGAAGGAGCAGCTCCGGGTTGGGTCCCAGACATGCTGGGACCTGGTGCTACAGCAAGATGAGATGGCACAGACTGATCAGCCAGAATTGGCCTACTGAATCATGCTATGGTGTTGAGGTTTGTCAAGGTGTATTGGTTAGTTATGAACAAAACATTTCTGCATTAGTTATAACACCATGCATGGGTGTTCCAATTAACCCAGAACAATAGAACTGCATAGCATATGGAACACAGTCATAAATGGAATAACAGTCATTATTTTAACAACATGCCAGTAACAGTTATGGCAAAAGGCCAACAACAGTGGAATTTCAACAAGGTATGTTAGTATGCAACCATTGAAATATATAACCAATAATACAGCACAAGGCCCAACATTCAGTTTTGAGAACAACATATGTGTAAATGAAACCATACCTGTAGTATAAGAATAATTTGTGATGCAGATAAGGGGTGGGGGGAGAGAAAAACATTCCATTAACAACTGTATAGGCTATATTTTTCACACCAGTACTGCTCAATACTCTACAGGTCTAGCCTTACTTTACATCTACATGTGCCCTATAGCTTCTGTAGCATGTACATACCTCTCAAGCTGTCGACATGTCATGGTATGGGCCAAGCTGTAAGATCTATAGGTACATAATTACAGGAGACTCATACATGTCAGGATAACATATATCTCTAACAAGGTGTACCTTGCACTGATGTTATGTGAGTGTGCTACTGGCATACTTCCACTGGATTTATATCTGTGTCCAAGGTTATTGTCAACAGTGATCACTATCCGTGACAGCGTGACACTTGAGAGACATGTATTGTACACAGTGCATGGATTATATACCTATCCTGCTGTCATTCGTAGGCATGATAGACATTAGTTTACCCTTCATACAGCTACTACAGACATTTCTTTACCTGTATGTCCTGTGTGGGGAATATCTGTTCTCAGTATGTGACTGCTTCTATAAATAGTCAGTACTACTTGTCTGTTACTATAAATAAATCTTACTACTGGTCCCTGGATTCAAAGCCTGGTCTGTGTGTGAAAAAATAACATATGTATTGGTTATCACACTGAGCTACTGGGCCACTGCTGTGTGTTGGTTGACTGATATTTGCCTAGAGCTCACCTGCTGACAAAGTCTGACCTGGTAATATCAGTAGAGTGTCACAGGAGACTGCAGTGACAGCTGCACATACATGCATGAGATTCACGCATGACAGGGATAGTAGGTGAAGTGTGTTTTAATACTTGGAATGCAGGTGTAGACAATTAACCCCTAGTGGATGGGTATGTGCGTGATCTGTACAGACTATATCAGGGTGCTGGGATGCCTACCTGACCCATATACATTTGCAGATGCATATTTGCAGTCTACAGCTACTACTGTGTCATACTTGCCTGCATCAGCATACCTACGCTCAGGAATGCATATAGCTGAAATGCAAAGGTTAACAGCAGAGTATCCTGATGGGAAACACTATAATACCTATGTTAGTGCATAACATCTAACAAATTGCATTCTCCACATCTACACTTTAGCATAACAGTTATTTTGCAGCCAAACTTCAGTCACGTTATGGTGTTATACCCATATTTGCTTTGAAACACCTGTTAACTTGGACATCTGCAACAACAGAACAGCATACACACAACAATTGCCAGAAGACAGCGTTATTGAGAGTGCCATCACACAGTCATTGGTATACATTTGACAAACTTTATTGTACTCCAGCTTAAATAATGCATGCATTGATGGTGTACTGTTATTACAGAACCTATGCAATTCTAACACTTTTACCTTCACAATTCTGACTGCAGTTGTACTGTATTTCCTGTAGATCATGAATGAATGTCATTTATTCCCTTCACATTTAGAATGCCAGTGTACTTTATTACCAGATCATTAGTATTAATACTGTATACACGTAATTCCTACACATTATTACTGTTATTGCAGTACAGTCAGAACAGAATATACCTAATGACAGTTACTACTGTACTCTTTCTTATTTATATTACTATTAAATAAAAATAAGAAAACCACCACAAATATGAAGGAAAATACTCTTTAATGAGCGCTTTCATCAATAGATACACTTAACTTCATCAGATTACATACAAGAACAACATCACTTCCTTTTAAAGCCAGGCACCATCACATGACCACAATTAATTTCCTTTGCAGGATTCAAGTCATATTACAACACAATTTTGGATTAAAACCTTGCGAGGTATGTAAAACTTAACTACAATGTTATAGGAGAAAGCAAACTTAAATTGTTCTCCACACTAACCCATATACATAAACAATCAAATAACACCAGTTCAGCATTCTATTATTAGACTAAGAACATATAAAAATGTTGTAAACATACATTAAGCACATTTCCCCTTTTTTATGCAACTGTATTGATATATTACAATACTATCAAAAATAAAACTCAGCTTTTAGTTTTAAATAACTGGAGAGAGAAATAGTATCATTCAACCCAGGAGGGTTGTTGGCATTGAATCTTAACTGCCGCATACATTCTAGAAATAGTTCCCATGGACCACCCCTGTAGCTGAGAACAACCTGGTCAAAGGCAATAAATTCAACTTATAGTCAGGGTGCAATGCCAATGCATTTTTTTCATTGGCCTTTTTTATGTCGTAATTGTGTTGATATATACGCACTTTGAAAGCCTTTTTAGTCTTGTCTATATAAAATCCTTCACAGGACTGGCATAAGGCTGCATAAATTACAAAAGTTACAATTCAACCTATGGTTCAAATGTATTAAGCCATAATGTGGAATATGTAAGGTGTCCATTTCAAGAATATTGGAACACTGTGTACAATGACCACATTTAGTCATCCGTCCTTTTCCATATGTTCTATAACCCTCTATGTTTTGTTCAAGTAGATTTTTAAAACAAGCATCTTTTTTGTATAAACACATGGCTTTTCTCCCACATTTTTAGCAATTTCTGATCTCCTCTAAAAAGAAACCAATTCTTATTTAAAATGTCCTTGATGTCATAGAATATTGGGTTGTAAGTTAAAATAAGGGCCTTACTGAAATCTTGGGTCATATTTGTGTCTTCCCTCAAAATATTAATATTAGGGTTAACAATAATGGGTCTATATTTTATAACATTGAAGTCTAAAAACATCGAATGTTATAATATCAACCCCATTCAATCGAAACACCAGAAAACCGAACAGTCAGAATAGCAAATTTTTTCCCATGGAAAGAATTTGCTGTTCCAACAAACATACACACAACCCAAGCACACCAAAATAAATAATCCACACACATACACTTCACGAAACCCTACACTAAACCAGACAAGCACTACTAGCTACCCACTTACCTTAACACAACTCTAACCCTAAGGTCCCTAACTATCGCACACTCACCTTACCTGCTTCCTAAACCTAACTCACCTACCCCACCCTAACCCTCACGTCCACACAATCACACATTTACCTGACCTGCACCCTAACCCTAACTCACCTAACCCATGCCCAATCGCACACTCACCTTCATCCGCACACTTACCTTAACCCGGTCCATAACCTTCGCTCCACAGTTGAGGAAATAGCGAAGCTGCAGAAATGGCCCACTGAATACTTTCCATAGGAAAGTATTCGGTGTTCTGCAGCTTCACTATTTCAAACATTCGCTCTAATGGGTTCAATATTATAACATTCAAAGTTTTTGAACTTTGATGTTATAATATAGATCCAACAATAAAAAATGTATCTGTCCCCAATAATGGAAAAAAAAGTCCACATATCCTTTTTTCTGTGACCTCATTAAGAATTGGTTTAATAAAATTATTGGGATACCCTCTTTGTTGTAACATACTCCTCAACTTATCTCTCTCTTCATAAAACATTTCTATGTCACTGATCATATGTGTCAGTCTAACACACTGGCCTTTGACAAGTGACTTTTTTGAAAGTCAAGGTGTCCACTTTCATAGTGTAGAAGGGTAGTGGAATATGTGGGTTTTCTATATATCATGGTTTTAAAGTTCTGGTCTACTTCATCTTTAATAATGAGTATATCCAAAAAATTGATCTCGTTACTACTTTGTTCCACAGTGAAGTTTAAAAAAGATGTGCTAGTATTCAAATATTCAAAAAATATCTGTAATTCATTTTCACTGCCTTCCCAGAATATTAATATATTATCCAAAAATCTCCCATAGAATTTACAAAGCTTGAATAACTCTGAAGTGAATACCTGAGTAAGTTCCCACTGGGCCAAAACTATATTAGCAAACAGGGGGCACAAGCCGCCCCAATTGCTGCACCTGTTATCTGTTTAAATAGCTGGTTCTCAAATATGATGTAGTTGTTATTAAGAACCAGTTCCATTAGGGTCCTAAACATTAATATCCTTTCATGCCTTATGCTTGTGTTACTACATAAAAAAAAAATCATAAACTAAGTCAAGGCCCTCTTCATGTGATATTACACTAAATAAATCTTTTATGTTGATGGTACCCAAAATTAATTTATCACTATATAATTCTTTCTTTTTTTTCTTCAAACAATCTTAAGAGTCCGTGAGTATATGTTGGTAATCAAGAAGTGTAGATTTCAACTGAAAATCAAGACATTTGGTTACAGGTGTTGTTTTCCATGCTTTTGCATCAACACTAGGTCTTGGGGGGGGTTCTGGTGCTTTTGTGAATCTTGGAGTACATTTGAGTTAAAAAGCTATGTTCTTCATGTGTTATCTGTTAGTTGAATAATAAATCATCCAAAATAACATCAATATTTCTGTTAGCTATATTAAACTCATTCAAAGAACTTTCCACATAACAGTCCCCATACAGAATCCCCAACATTTTGTCTGTATACATTTGTTGGTCCATGACCACCAAACCTCCCCCTTATCGGACTTTATGATTCTAATGGATTTATTGGAGCAAATACTCTGAAAAAGTCTTGTTTCACACTGTGTTCAGTTACATGTAGTAATTTTGTATGTATTTAACAACATCCTTATATCATTTGAGCACATATTTTCAAATAAATGAATAGTGGGATGGGATGGGGGGGGTTGAATGCACTGGTTTTTGTACAACCATCAAGCAGTTTGTAGGTACCATTCTTCTGAAAAAAGCAATTTAGATTTACTTTCCTAGTATATATTTTTAAATCTAGGAAATATGTATTAACATTAACATTTCTTAATGGTACAAAATTCATGCCCTTTTCAAATAAAGAGGCCCATTCACGGCTAACAATTTCACTACTGTAATTGTAAATCATAAAATCATTATGTTCATTGGTTACAACAGTACACATTTCCTGTTCAACATCATTGTTTTCAGGTACTAGAAACATCTCTGTGCTCTGCCCCCCTCCCCCTCCCCGAATATCCACTTCTCTGTCCATATTGGTGACCCCCATTCATACTGTTACAGTCCCTGTTGGCATCCTGTTGCCTCTGGTTGTGGATCCTTTTGGATCTTCTGGGGGGGGGGGGTTCCCCTAAAGGGGCATTCTGCTGTACACCACCACTTGAATAATTAGTGTTATATGAACCCCAATTTTTGGGGAGAGGAAAGACAGAACCATTTTCATATTTGTTTTTGTCCCTAGCAAGGTTTTTAATCTTCTTTTTCCTTATGACATTAATTTGTCTGGCCATATTAACAAATATTGTCTGATATTCAGCTTGTTTAGTACAAAAGGCTAAGTCATTTAAAATGTGCTTGTTCAAGTTGTTCACAGTTAATTTAAACTGATTTAATTTTCTGTCATTGTCCCTTACCAGTATTTCCAGTAATTCGCACCCATGTCGAGTAAATAAAACAACAAGTTCCTGGTGTAGTTCGGACCCTTCCACAAGGCCATTTGGGAATTTCCAGCATCTTAAACCCTTAGGTATGTATTCCCTGGCTAGGCATTCCCTCAAGTAAGCATTTTCAACTTGCGTTTTTTTTTAACTTAAAAAGTTCGGCTTCTAAAGTCTTTAATTGCTGTTCCACTGTGCCGTAAGAAGGAGCAAGTATGGTGTTGCTGAAAGATAGTTCATTTTCTTTGTTCACCCAATCCATAAGGCTCAGCGCATGAAATTCGCTCAACCAATTGGCTGAACCAGACTCATTGATGCTTTTTCCACTACTTGATGTCATATTCACATTATTTACCAGAAAGGCTCATCCAGACTCTGCTACACTTTGCTGTGAAGGAAAGGTTAGTTTGCTGTTATTTTTTGTATTACTGTATTGCCTTTCTATATTTTGAATACTGTAGTTTGTTTTCTTTACCTTGTGTTTTGCTTGCATTCTGTTTTAACAGCATATTAAAACTTCAAAAGAGACCACAGCTCTCTCTGTTCTGAGTCAGGCAGAATTTTTTCCTGCCCTCCCACCCGTTTAAGTTGTCTTGTTAAATACCACTGTCTTTCTAGTTGCCCACCTCTTATGTTAATCTGACCATATATCTCATTTCTCTCTACTTTCACTGGCTTATGTGAGTAATCACAAAATCATCACTTTTGAAATCGCACCCCTTCAATTATTTAAATTTATTGGCCATCCTACAGTATTTCATAGTACCAAAATATAAAAGTGACCACCCCTTTCAGTCCATCTTGCTGTTTTAAAAATAGTAACTCTCCACTAAACCTTAACTTTTTAAACAGGTAAAACTCAAGTTACCTACTTTCACATCTAACTTCTCTAGTGCACACTGCAGAGTGCATTCTTTTCAATCTTACCTTTAAGCATCCCTGTGACTAGCACTTTCTCTAATACCTGCTGGAAAGCACTAGGAAGCCTTAAACTGATACAAGCACTGAACTCTCCTTGTTAACAAGGAGAAATTAATAGTAGGCACTAAACAGCCTATAATTGCAAAGTACCTTGCTAAGGAAACAGCTCCTATACTTTACAAAGAAAAAAAAAGCCCCAAACCAGGCATGTCCAAGGGTCAGCTTCCGGTGATTTCTCCTGTCCACCTGGTGAATCTGGGCATACTGGGGCAATGCAGCAATTGCCTCATGTACACAGACAACCCTCTCCTCCTACCACCCAACACTACAACCTGTGAGAGATGCACTTACATAGCCAAAATGGAAGCAAAGCTCTCTCCACCCAAGATTGTGCTAAACAGTCAAGAGGAGAAGGTTAACACCCACACTACACCTCAAGCAACACATAGCCCTTCTAAACCTGCACCACCAACACCCACATATAGCAACACTAAATCCACATATGCAGAGGCCCTTAACTGTAACCTGCCCAAGCAACAAAGACCTCTGAAGCTGAAGCAAACAAACACCAATCACAACCAATGTGTCACATAGTTCACAACACCAGTGTGCCACCCAGCAACAGCCCCTAAGGCAAGACAATGTACCTAACACTTTAGTCATAGGTGACTCTATAGTCCGGCACACTGATGTCCCTCTCACCAGGTTGAATAAGGAGAAAATTACAGTCAGCTGCCTGTCGGGTGCCAGGATCCGCCACATAACGCATGCACTCAAGTCACTCCACAACAAGTACAAACATGACTCTGTCATTGTCCATGTTGGAGTGAATGACTTGAGACGTACCTCCCTGGACTACATGAAAAGAGACATGGAAGAGCTCTCGGATCATGTGGCCCAGGCAGGTATGACCCTAGCCCTGAGTAGCATCCTGCCTTCGCCCAGAATGATACCACAATATAAGGATAAAATGATTGACTTCCACAATTGGCTAAGCTTATGGTGTCATTCAAAGGGGATCCAGTATCTGTCTGCCTGGGATGACATAATTGACAGACCACAATGCTTTGCCAGAGATGGTCTGCACCTGTCGCCCCTGGGATTCAGGTTACTGGCTAAGGCTCTTGCCACCCCTATAGTGCCTTTTTTAGGCAAACTTCAAAGGACAAAACCACCACCATAACAGGTACAAGCATGCAAAATCTGAAGGTAATGCTACTCAATGCTAGAAGTCTAAACCTCAAAATGCACACTCTCAAGGCACTCCTAAAAATGGAGAACATCGATATCTGTGCAGTAACTGAGACCTGGTTCAAGGCTCCAGAGAGCACCCCTGCAATACCAGGCTACAACTCTTACCACACTTTTCGCCACCAAACCAGGACGAAACACTAAAGGTGGAGGAGTGTCAATATTCACCAAGGATATTCACACCACCAGGCTAGTTGGCCAACACAATGTGTCTGAAATTCTCCAAGTGCAACTAACACTAGGTAAGACTGCAATCCAAATTGTAGCTTGCTACAGATCCCCCACCATACCCCAAGATTCTCACTACACCTTTCTAAACATACTGGAAAATATTAAGATAGAACCAAACACCCTAATACTGGGTGATTTTAACTACCCTGCCATTAACTGGGAAAACTACTCATGTCCCAACACCTTTGCTTAGCGGTTCTTGGAATTCATACATTCCAATGCCCTGGATCAACTAATCCATAGTCCCACCAGGGCTCCAATATCGTAGACCTGGTCATTACCAACATGGGAAATCAATGCTCCATACCTATGGTCACCCCCTCATTAGTCAGGTCTGACCATAAGCTAATCACCCTCAACATCCACATCCCCCCCCCACCCCCAGTAAAGAAACCACCATAAAAAACTTCTCCAAAGCCAACTTAATGCTACTCAAGTCAGAAGTGACAAACTTCATGACACCCATGCAGACGGGAACTGAAAGTTCAACTGCTGAATCCTACACTATGGCACTGTATGAGCACATCCACTCATGCATGAATCGTGCCATCCCAAATAGAACCAAAATGCTCTCTTCCAAAAAAAGGAAGCCAATCCGGTGGTCCCCTGCCATAAACAAACTTTACAACAAAAGGAAGAAACTTTTGCAGAAAAGAGGAAAATCCCAGGATGCAAAAAACTCCCTTACTAGCCTCAGTAAGAAACTGAGATGCCTCATAAAATCCTCCAAAGCTAGTTACAAAAATAAAATTGCCAAAGATTCCAAAGACAACCACAAAGCATTCTATAATTATGTCAAGAATCTAAATGGCAATGCTCAGATCTGCTCTGAGCTAAAACAGAATGGCATTAAATATACTGATCCGAAGGATATTGCCAATATCCTGGCAGATTGATTCAGTGCCAACTTCACCCCACTCTCATCCCCTAAATGGCCCATCTCAATACCGGAAGATTGCCAAATTCCAGTAATAATGGCCACACAGGTACAAAACGCACTCTCTAAAGCCAAGAATACAGCATCCATGGGACCAGATGACATCCCGGGCTGTGTACTACATGAACTACAATATGAACTGGCACCTCACCTAAGTGTCATGTTTAATCATAGCCTCACCTCAGGTTTCATGCCCACTGAGTGGCGCAGAGCTACAGTTATCCCAATCCACAAGGGGATCCACCTTGGATCCTGGAAACTACCGTCCCATCAGTCTGACAAGCCTTATCTGCAAGGCCATGGAGCGTATTATCATGGAACTTATAAACAAAGACATTGGCAACCTTCAAACACTGGACCCCACCCAGTTTGGGTTTGTGAAGGGCCGATCTTGTCTCCTGAACCTGATTGACTTCTTTGAATCAGTCTCCAGAGCCATGGACAAGGGTAAGGTGGTCCACACAGCCTATCTAGACCTTGCCAAGGCCTTTGACACCATCCCCCACTCTGGAATCATAGATAAACTTACTAAGTTGGGCATTAATCCCTATGTCACCCAATGGGTTGCTAAATGGCTTACTGATAGAACCCACACTGTAAAAGTAGCCTACTCCAAATTCAGCTCCAGACAAGTGACAAGTGGAGTACCTCAGGGTTCAGTCCTGAAGTACAGGTCAACACTAAGGGACTCTGGCTAACAAAGTTTGCAGATGACTGCAAACTGGGAGCCATTATTGAATCCCCAAATGATGTGGATACTCTACAAAAGGGCCTTACAGAAACAGATGTTTGGTGCCAGAGCCATGGGCTCAAGCTCAATGCCAAGAAATGTATTGTTATCCCCTTTGGGAAAAACATGTATCCATGAATTACCATACAGGTGGCAGTACACTAAACACAGAAAGTGTGATAAGAGACTTAGGGACACAGGTGGACAGTGGTCTCACCTTCGATAACCACATCGCCACAACAGTCAGAAAATCCTTCTATGTGGCACACCTCATCACGAAGGGCTTTTCATCCAGAAAAAAGGAGGTCATTGTCCCACTGTACTCATCCCTCATTAGACCCATTATAGAATACAACGCCCCATTTGGTATGTACCTCTCAAGACATCTGCAACAACTGGAAAGGCCTCAGAAATACCTCACTAAAAGAATCACAGGCCTAAAGCAGATGCCCTACGCTGACCGTCTTAAAAAACTCCAGCTATACTCTGTCGCATATCGTCTACTCAGAGGTGATCTCTGCTTAACATACAAGGCCATGTCAAACCCAGAGCTGTTGGACATGCTACACTTAAAAAAATCCCAATCCCTCAGAGCTACATGCTCCAGGGATCTAAACCTTGTCATCACAATAAACAAAACATGTTGGAGGGATAGGTTCCTGACCCAGAGACTCCCCAGACTCTGGAATAGATTGCCCATACATGTCAAGCAGAGTGCCTCTTTGGACCTCTTCAAGAGGAACCTTGACAATTGGATGGAGAAAGGAAATTCACCCCAGGGATCACGTCAGTCACCCTGATAGACAGGGGTCCAGGAAAGTAAATAATGTGGGAAGAAATAGCCAGGGAATTGTTATGGCTAGGCTTGTATAGGCCCTAGGGCTGATAGCCTAGTACCAACCTATGAACCTATGAACCTATGATTTTGTGCCTGGCTGTTCCAAACTGGATTACGTTGTGCAGGGGTGATTAAGGAGGGTGAAATCAGAGACTCTCCATTATCTGGATCACCAGAATCACCACTGTTATTGCTTGAAAGTAGTACCGGGCTGAGTTTGGCTCCAAACCCAATAAGTTGTTGTGTCAGCCCTGTTATTAAGGTTGAAAGGTTCCCGATGGCATGAACCAAATCACTGGCAGAACCACTCGTACCTCCTTTGCTCTGTGAACCATTTTCCATGACAAGACACACCATTATGCGTAACCTGTGTATCACGTATTCATGCTAGAATTTTGTAAAGCAATGGTTCCTATAATTACAAACTCCTGGGGCATTCCCATCCTGAGCATCTTGAATCCATTGGTCCAACAGTGCCCCCTTCCTCTGCTTCAGGTCATCATAATGATGATGCACCTGCTCACCAGTGCAAGGGATTTCAGTGGCATTGGTGAGGTCATGTGTCAGACATCCCCAGGCCTCAGACTTATATTCAGAGCCCTGGTACTGACCCTGCAGCAGTCTGTTTCATGGTCCTTAACAAAGAGCCTAGCCATGACCCTGGACTCCGACATGCACCAGCACTGTGCCCAAAAGTGTGCTACCTCTGCTACGCCAGCCATAGCTCCTGCAGTGATTAAACTCCAACAGGTACTGGCTGTATTCCTCCCTGTGCAGCTTAAATAACACTATTTTCTTACCCTTTCCTGCCATTGTGCCATTTTTACAAATGCTAAGCAAAGTTTAGCAGTGCACAAACCCACTAAGCTTAGTTGAACAGTGCTTAATGTGGCAAATGCTTACAAGTGCTTAGCGGTGCACAAATCTGCTTAGCTCAGCTGAGGACTGCTTAGACTGGGACTGCTTAGCAATGCTCAAACTGGCTAAGCATTGCTAAGTGTTGCTAAGACAGGTCCTCTTTCTGCATTGCTTAGCTTGGTTTAGCAGTGCTTAGCAAAATATAGCTAATGGCAAACAACATTTTTAAATAATAACAAAAATAGCTATTGACATTAATTACTCATTATTGATACTTTATTATTATGTGCATGCATTTTACTTTACATGATCTCACCCTATGTACTTTAATTACATTACCTTGGTGTGTGACTGAACTATATTGGACATTTGTGTTTAACTGGAGGTTTTCACCTCATATCTCCACTGACACTGGGATTCTTGACCAGCTGCACTAACCTGGTTGACAAATATCAATAACTACGTCAACAAAAAAAAAAAACAGAAATATAAATAGAACTTCTTTCTGATGGAAAAGCTGAATGGCCTGAGCTGGCATTCAAACCATGAACCTACTACACACAACGTTGTGACTCTAACCATTCAGCTAACTTGACTGTGACGATTTCAGCTATGCATTTCTATATAGATTTTCTTTATGTTTAAACACTGCTGAGCAATGTGCTGTGCAACCCTGCTCAGCTATGCTTAAAGTTGACAAAAATAAAATAAATAAATAAACATAAAAGGAAATCTCACATTTGCACATTTAATTTCTGTGCTGTACTGCACTCTGACAGTACAGGGGATATGTTACAGACACTGTAATGCACCCCCTACAGCTTCATTTTCATACTGGCCTAGGACACACTTTATGTAACATTTTAGTGCCATCTGGCACTTTGAAAGTGCAGGGGATGTGTTACAGACACTGTAACACACCCCTTGTGTGACATACATAAAAATAATTATGAATAAATATCCAATGACACTTTAATTGCATCTTTTAGTGCCATATGGCACTTTGACAGTACAGGGGATGTGTTACACATCCGCGGGCACTGTAACACACCCATAGCACTGATTCAGTAACCGTGTACACAACTCTCCATCAGTAGCATGCCTTCATGAATATGCAAGGCACACTGCCAAGGGGGGGCTACAGACACGGCCATGATACACTCCGTGTAGGGATTTCACTATTCCTACACAGAGTTTATTAAATCTGGAGGATTATCAAACCACTGAAGGTTGAAGCAAGAAAATAACAGGAGTCATTTGAGTTTCTGACTTCATACCCTTCCAAAAATTCATGCTAATGCAAAACCTGTTATTCTATCAGCTTTCTAAGTTTGTAAGAGCAATATTTAAAAAGCATCCCAATTTTTGGGCCTATGTCCGCCATTATTTATGTCTTTGTCCAGATTTCTTGCCTCTAAAGGTTGATAGGTATGAGGAAGAGACGTATTACAATTTTTGTTAAATACTAGAAATTATATGGTATATATTTCTATATCAATCCCCCTCAGAAGCTTGAAGTTTCAAAACTTCGAACTTCAAAAGACCAAGGCCATAATATCAAAGTTTTGAAACTTTGAATGTTTTGAATGGAGATCGCCGTACAGTGAGGAATGTGAAATTTATTGTTTTCCTCACTGTAGTGTGATGTCAGAGTTGGTATATTTAATTAGCAAGGGGTGGGGGTGCAGGGGGACTTGCAACTCTGCAAAAACTTAAAAAAAATGTTTGTTTTTATTAGGTTTTCCAAGTTTCAAAACTTCAGTCTTATGGTCTCTGCCATTTGAAGTTCGAAGTTTTGAAACTTCAAGCTTCTGAAGTTGATGGCACTATTTTTGTCAAACAGCACTCTCGTCAACATCTGTTTAGTCAACACAGTTTGGACCCTAAACAGATGGTTGCCAAAACTTGCAGACTGGATAATTCTTAGATTTGGGGAATTTGCCCTTTCCCCAAGAATTGTATGATCTCGTAGTTAGAATATATCATTAGCGGAGGGGGTGCAGGGGGTGCTTGCCCCCTGCAAGAAATGATTTTTTTTCCTTTTAATTTTGTTTTAAGGTTTTTGCATGCAGTGAAGGTAAGTAAATCCACGTATACACTTATACACTCATATATATGTGTGTGTGTGTGTGTGTGTGTGTGTGTGTGTGTGTGTGTGTGTGTGTGTGTGTGTGTGTATATAATCCTGAGACCAAAATCCCGAAAATTCAAAATCCCGAAAGCCCAAAATCCTGAAACTCAAAATCCTGAAAACACAAATAATGCTAATATGTCACTATAAAGACACCAATATCTACCAACTGACCCTGACCCTAACCCTAACCCTAAGGTCCATCACTATCGCACACTCACCTGACCCGCGCCCTAACCCTAACTCACTTAAACCGCCCCCAACCCCAATATTTGTCACTATTGCATACATGCCTAACCTGCGCCCTAACCCTAACTCACTTAAACCACCCCTAACCCTAACATAAAACCAACCGCACACTTACCTGAACCCAACGCATGACCTAACACCACAGGGCTAACAATAGCAAAGCCACAATGACGTCAGTATGTCCATTTTGTGTTTTCAAGATTTTGAGTTTCAGGATTTTGGACTTTCGGGATTTTGAATTTTCGGGATTTTGGTCTCAGGATTTTGGGCTTCGGGATTATGAGCTTTCGGGATTCTGTAGTGGACCCATATATATATATATATATATATATATATATATATATATATATATATATATATATATATATATATATATATATAAAACACAGACCTTTAAAATTCAGATGAGGAACCATCCAAGGACAAACATTTATAACTCCTAAACATATGATCAGAAAATACTAATAATGTTAGCCACACACTGTGTCCTTATAAATTCACCATGGGGACCACATGGCAATATAACTTTTCCCATGAATTCTTTTTAACAATGCAACTTTCATTTAAATCTGAGTCATCCATAATTTCTATTACTTCATTCACTTTATTAATAATTTCATATCTCAAGAAATGAAATTCGTGAACTATAAATGTGCCATCAATGCCAACATTCTCAAATGCAAGCACATGCACACAAACATGTCCCGGTATGGTGTGTGATGCACTGTGCACCTCTTCCAGCAATTAACAACTTCAGCAGTATTATAACCCTCCACATACTTTCATACCATAAATCCTAACTCACCAGGGCAGCGTTATATACAACTCACTCTATTTCTCCTTCTGCTAGGAAAGAAATTAGGGAAAACCACTATTCTACAGGGAACTGTATCCCTAAGCATATACCAGGTTACCTACCTGGCAAATGTTCCCCCACTTTCCTTCCTATCCCTCCCAGCCAGACAACCACTACTAGAACACCTGTAATAACAAAGCCATGTGAACATTAAATGGATACAGTCCTACCTCACTTAGCTACACTCCATCTGCTTGATAACATACCAAGTCCCTGTCACACAAATCTGAATGCTATAAAATCATGATGCCTAATGATGCCACTGCTCTAGTCACCATATAGTTAACAAAATGCCTGACTCTCTGTATTGCTGACATGTTGACAACTGCTCTTCAGATCAACCTAGGAATAATTGCTGGTCAAATAACAACCACCTTAGGAAATATCTGCTATAATAAAATAAATCTTATATGTTACAAGACAATAACATTATTTTAGGAACAACTCCTAAATTATCCCCCAAAATGCACAATAAATACATCAGGACCTGAACCCCTAAACCATAAATCATCTGTTATAGGCAGTAACTGATTACATTGTAAACTTCTAAAACCATACCAAGATACCTCCTAAATGTTGCTGTCAAGATTGAACAACAGACCACCATGTCTAACGGCAGCTCTCCTTTGCCACCCATTATACATACAAGTGTCCTATTGCCTGTCTTCTTTCTAAAAGTAAACAAAATTTACATTACCTCCACATAATGAAAACCCATCTTAAATATGTTCTAAACACAGCAGAACCTCACCTGCCCTGCCACTTGATTACATCAGTTGACCTCCCCTTATCAGCTAAATTAAATACATTGCCATTTCTAAGAGAGCAATAAATAATGTTCATGAATCACTTCTATTCTCCTCTAGGTTTTCTTAAGAACTGAATCAAAAAGCTTAACGTCTATTCACCTACCGAACAGAAATCTAAAAGCTAACAACTGCTTCTCCCCTCCAGCAATCAAATGTCCTGCTACCCCCTGCTAAAATTCTCATTCCTGTATAACAGTATTTGTTGCTTCTGACCTACATGAGCAGTCTTGTCCACATCAGCTAAACTAAAACTGCACCTTGTTTTGAGTGACCACTTCAACTTACCTAGTAACTTGCTAACGAGAAACACTTCCTCATATAGAAAAATTCACAAGGTCGCCCACAAAACAAAATATTCCTTCACAAGACAAACTATGTACAACCTTTTCAACCAACATGTTCAAGAAATAGCTACCTAGCAGATGCCATTTATATTGAGCTAGACCCCTCAATCATTCCCATCCTTTGAATGTCCTTAAAATCAGCCAATGTTTTAACCAATCAGCACAACCTGTGAATTTTACAGCCACAACCATCATAGTTAAATGTACCCTAATTGTCCTAACTACCTCACCAAGCTGCCATCTATAAAAAGCACAGCTGGCTGCTAAACTCACTAACGACTTCCTATCCTGCAGAGGCAGCTTATCAAAAATATACCAAATGCAGCCAATACATGACTGTAGGCTTTTCTAAGGGAAGCAACCCCAAAACCCCACACCAACCACCATGCTACATACTATGAATTTGTCATACATCTTTCTGGATTTCTGCCAGCTGACCATCCACTTCTGGAACTATAGCCTGGAACATTCAAAACAGAGATCAAGATAAGCTATCAGCCAATAAATGTAACTTACCGAGTAGGTATCTAGCAGTCAAAGACAACTTAATCTTAAGGCAATGTAACACTAGCTTCTGTAACAGTACCTGCACTGTAGCTGGGCTAGCTACCCCCATGGTCAGGACTTGCAAAACTGATGCATTGTCAGAATCAAAAACTACCATCCTGTAATGCAGATCCTTTCACAATACCACTGCTGCCACTCAAATTGGCATGAGCTATAGCAGAATCATCTCCTTCCTCAACTTGTTAGGCATCACAAATCAGTTTTATTACCCGAACGGTAATACAACCTGCCTCATCAGTGTACAATTGTAAATCATCCGACAAAATCCAGCCTTCCTGCCACATAGTAACCTCATTGCACAGATACAAGAATTCATGTTAAATCTGCAAATCCTGTTTAATCATGCTAGTGATCCTCATTATATGATGGTTTTCCTTCCATCCTCTCAACATGGTTAATAATAACCTGGTAAACATCCTAGTTGGCCATATAGTGCAACAAGCAAAGTTCATCAAACCAAGAAGTTCCAACACATCCTTCACTCAGACCTTGCTAGTACCTAAATGAGTGTCAATCCATTCCCTTCAAATTATCCAACTTGTCCTGAGGCAACAAAAACAATACTGAATCAGTATCAACCACAGCCCAAGAAAGTAAGATCCTTTTATTTTAACAAATAAAAAAAGTAAGAACCTTTCCTAGATTAACTTGCTTGTCCTCAGCCAAAGGCACTCCCACTGCATCACACAAAGCTAAATAAAATGCTGCAAACCTCCCTCTACATCTTCTTTACCTTCACCTATCAATCAGAAGTCATCCATGTAATGGATTATCCTCTCCTCATGATTATCCGGTTCCAACACTTACTGAAGAGCCAAGTTATTTTTTTCAGAAGGAGCACAGGCCATTGCACAAAGCATGGGCACAGCACTGTCAAAGCAAAATTTCCCTCCCAAACACATTCCTAGCTTGGGCCAGTCTTGCTCCCTCACTAGAATCAACTGAAAGTCTGACTCAGCATGAATCTTCAAAAACTGGTAGCCCCTAAAAGAGTGACTGGGTGCAACTGCATCATCCAGTGATGCACACCAAATTCTCTCTACCTGCTTGTCAATAATCTTTTAATTAATCTCCTTCAGGAAATGTAAAAGATGAATCAGATGAAATTCTTCCAGCTTCTTCTTTGAAACCAGTCCCAAAGGTAAAATCTAAAAGAGGAAATTGGAGTCTGTTAAAGGGCCCCAAACTCTTCCTACTTGAATCTCTTTATCCAAAAGTGACTGAGCTAATACTTCCAGCTCAGCCACCGACTGCAAGCTGTTAGGTATGCTTGGTGATCCCTGAACATCCAACTAAATAGAATACCCTTCATGAAATCCTGTCAAGAGCTTGGTGGGCACAACTCTATCTGGGTAATCACATAACCATCTCCAAAGAGACCCCAGGTTAATAGGGAGTGAGTTGGGCAGTCCCCTCACCCCTGTCAAAAGGGAACCATGGCTGTGCCAGCTACTGGGGCAATAACTGCTTTTTTCTCTCCCACCTATAGCATCTCTCTACTGCTCCTGTGAAGGCACCATTGAATGACCTGCCTGTTCACCTTCTTTGTGCCAGTGTCAGGCACCACTATGGCTCCTCCTCAATAACCTGAACAAATATATGCAAACCAACCGATAAGCAAAGAGCAACAGCCTATAATTATATGCCCAACATGCATTGACCTACTCTAACTGGCAGCTCTGACTTGTTGTTCATTGTGCCCAACAACATATCCATGAGGCTGCATTCCTGCTTCAATGCCTTGTCCACAGTCATCAACTCACAAATCCTTTGGTCATACCAGACCCAAGCATTATTTCCCTCAGTTGCTGTGTTTTCTATATTGTTACAAAGTATGCAAACAGTGGAAGGGCTTGACGTCAGTCATTCTCTGCTATTACTACCATCAGATATATACAGCTCAGGACCCAACTGTATCAGGTCTTCATTGTGAACCAAGAGGGGTATTTATTCCCAAGGATACCAATGTCACCATAAAGTCCTTTGACCCTGGAACTTCAGCTTCCACAATTGTCTGTGCTGTATCAGTATTCAGCAAATCAAAAATATCTACATAATCTCCCTGCCAAATTTTCACCTTCACCACTGCCTGTATGTGAGACATGATGTACATACCCCCCCACTCCCTGGCAACCATTCCTGACTCCTCTGCCTGCAGTACTTGCATCACTTATCTGTAACTCAGCCCCTTTGAACTCACTGGAAGTCTCCAGAGGGAATTGAAGCAACTCACCCTCTGCCCCAACTCCACTTTCCCCTTCCAAATCCTGTTCTTTTACTGGATGGATTACCCTACTCTGACCTTGCACTAAAGTACCTCCCCTCTCTGCCCCAGCTCCACTTACCCCTTCCAAATCCTGTTCTTTTACTGGATGGATTACCCTACTCTGACCTTGCACTAAAGTCCCTCCCTCTCTGCCCCAGCTCCACTTACCCCTTCCAAATCCTGCTCTTTTACTGGATGGATTACCCTACTCTGACCTTGCACTAAAGTACCTCCCCTCTCTCCCCCAGCTCCACTTACCCCTTCCAAATCCTGTTCTTTTACTGGATGGATTACCCTACTCTGACCTTGCACTAAAGTCCCTCCCTCTCTGCCCCAGCTCCACTTACCCCTTCCAAATCCTGCTCTTTTACTGGATGGGTTACCCTACTCTGACTTTGCCCTAAAGCCCCTCCCGTCAACAATTCCTGCTAACTTACCCTCTCTTTCACATCCATGCCTTGTAATACGGTAAGCAGACTCTCAGTTTCAGGGCATGAATTCTCCCATTAAAGAGTAAACAATCAAGCCTAACATTATCCTTAGTGAGTTGTTGTGCCACTGGCTCTCTGTCAGAGACCTCTACCATAGTTTTCCATTTTCTCTTGCCCCGTCCCCCCCAACCATCAACTTTGTCACTTTTTTATTCATCTTTTAGCCTTTGGAATGATTAAGCTACTCTAAGTCTTCACGCTGTACCTGACTGGCAGCTTGCTGGAAGAGTTATACAGCCTGGGATGCAATGGCATTCCATCTGTTCCCTTAGTATTCAACCTCAGCCATTCTACAAAACAAAAGAAACAATAATCTGACAATGATCCTAGTCCTACTTTCTAATCCTAACTTGCCTTGCCTGACCCTCCCCCCTCTTTGCTCCTACCTTCTCAGTGGTGCTTTGCCTCCCCTTTGGTCCCCATCTTTCAGACACTTTACTCATTACCCCCACAATACTCTTTCTTCATAGCAGCCCTTCAGGCACCTAACTTGTACACCCCTAGCAAACTTATTTCTTTTTTATACATACATATACATATAAATATACAAACATACACACACACACACACACACACACACACACACACACACACACACACACACACACACACACACACACACACACACACATATATCTATATATGGGATCCGTACAGATGCTCGATTGCATCTTTCACCGAATCCTTCAACAAGCATACTTCGGCAAAAGTGCTATTCACCAAAGCAGCACTTTTGCGTAAGTATGCTTGTTGTTCCGGTTGTACTACAGTGCGGTAAGGGAAAATTCCCTTTTCCCCACTGTACTGTGACCTCGGAGTGAGCATATTAAAGTAGGGGGTGGGGGGGCTTGCCCTCCTGCATTTAAGTAGATTTTGCGTTTTATTTTTTTTAACATGCTTTAACGTAAGCACTTTTTCGCTAAAAGCGCTTTAGTTAAAATGTGTTCGGTGGTAATGGATTTGGGCTTTTGAACTTTCGTTCAAAAGTCCTTGATCCATATAGAGGTGTAAAGTCCCACATGTGGTGGGGGCAGGGAGGCTTTCCCCCTGCAAAAAAAGAAGTTTTGGAGAAGTATTTGCTGTATATGAAGTTTTAGATGTAGTGTGGTTCAACTAAATGTGTATTAGATGGATTTTTTTAGATGAATTGTGATAGATGAAGAGTGTCTTAGATATAAATATATAAATATATGAGTTTATATGACTTCATTGCATTTTCAGAAACTCGAAATTCATATGGTTGACACCATGTGATTGAGCTTTCAAAAAACTCATTAAAATTAAAAAATAAATCTGTATTTTTCCAGGGGGGCAAACCATGTATAGATAAACTATGTATACCAACTCCAAGATCGCAGTACAGTGGGGATCGGATAATCTACCTTTTGCTATGTTGCCATTAGGAGCTATGTCTCCCTTCACTAACAGAAGGTTTGCACACTCCCCTCCATGCATCAACCTCCTCACCCCCCCCCCCAACTATTCTGATGTTGTGCTGTCACACATTCTCACCTAGCAGGAATCTTCCTAAACAGATTTTGTCTTTTGAAATGCTGTTTTATCTTTCCTTTACTCCCACTGCACTCTTCTCCCAGGGTTTTACCTTGAATTAGTGAAGGGAGACATAGCTCTTCAAGGGACCCTTTCCGTATAAAAAATGGATCATCAGCAAACCTCTTCTGATAGCCAGCTTATTAAAATAAAGGAAACCTAGGTAAAATTTCAACATCCAACAATGCTACAACTAAATTAGCATAAGAGGTAGGAGCTGTGGCCCCCACAGCCTACTTTGTTGCTAATACTTTGCATTAAAAATGATATATTCACTAATACAGCCAGTATTTGTTTGCACTTTTATAACATATTTAAGAGTCCTGTTGTTCTGTTTTAAAATTATTTATTGCATTTTTCTGTTATTTATCATTGTAAGGTGGCATTAACCTTGCAGCTGATTTCTCTGCACTGTAGTCATTTTAAAAGTGTGTGTTTCTAGCTACTGTGGTTTTTACATTAAGAAGGCCTGGGACTGAATTTCTACTGGAGTAGAAGGTAGCCAGGTTAGTCTGAGTTTACAATTAATTACACAGGAAAGCTTTAAGTGAGACTGTTAGACTGGTTAGCGGGCTATTTGCTTTGTTTAGTCAGTTTTCTCTGCCTCTCTATAAATTTGGTGTGTTTGCTCAGTTCTTGGTTCATTTTTCACAGAACTCATAAACACTTGCCTTGTGTCCAGTAGAAGTGACCACTAGGGCCTTTATAAGCCTAGTCATGCAATACAACCCAACTGTGTCCCTATGTGTCATGGATGTTTATTAGGATGGGGTATGTTAGTTAAGAAGTTTCTAGAGGTTATGTTGGGAAGATATGTTTGGCAGAGTAATATTGTCTGCCTCTGTCAATGACAACGGTCAAGACATGGGGTGAATTTCCTATCCATTGGTCATGGTTAAACATAAATAGGGTTAGGAATGGCCTCTTATTCACGTGGATGGGGAGCCCATAACAAAGTAAGGGGATTTATGGCACATGCAAAAGTTAAATGCTTGGATCTAGTGATTGAGATGCTGTTTATTTTGTGGATGTGCAAAAGATCCATCAGAGCTGGATCCGAGGATGCTGTGTATGCCAGACATAGATCATCCTTCAGTAACCTGTAGGCGACAGAGTGTAGAGATAGGGTTTTAAGGTGATCCTCATAGGACAATGTGTTTGTGCACTGGAGTCTTCTGGAAAGGAGCCTTTGTGGCTATTCCAACTGTTGCATATGTCTGATCAGGTACATGCCAAAGGGGGGCATTATACTCAATGATAGGTTGGATAAGGGCTGAATAAACTGGCACTGTGACTTCCTTGGACCTGGGTGCAATGCCTTTACTTATAAGTTGAGTGACATAGAATGATTTTCTTACTACCTTGGCCACGTTATTCAAAGGTCAGATTACTGTCTACATATGTTCCCAGATGCTTGACTACTGGGTAAACTGTTAGGGCTGTCTTATCGGTGGAGTAATTAGCATGGGTGGTAGTTTTCCCAGAAGGCACTATAATGCATTTCTTGGCATTGATTTTACTCTGTGATTTTGGCACCAAAGTACTTTAAACTGATTTTTGAAATTTTATAAGACATTTAAGAGAAGTGTTGCTATATGCTCAAATATTTATTATATCTTTCTGCTCTTTATCACCATAAAGCACCTTTTATTTTCATTAATTTTGTTGTTGGTATCTCTGCATTGTAGTCATTTTAAAATGCGAGTTTCTAGCTAGCTTGTTTGATTTCCCTGTTTCAATTCACTTTGGACTAATTATTGTGTGGCTTTACATTAAGAAGGCCTGGGACTGATTTTCTAGTGGCAGTAGAAGATAGACTGGGCTGTCTGATCTGGAAATTACACCGAAAGGCTTTAAGTGAGACTATTTGCTTTGTTTAGTCAGTTTATTTGCCTCTATAAATTTCACATGTTTATATACTCCTGGCTCAGTTCTGCAGAACTCCCAAATAATTGGCTTGTATTGTGTGCCATCTTAGCACAGAAGAGTACTTTAAGCTGATTTTTTGCACTTTTATAAGATATTTAAGAGTACATTAAGCTGCTTTTTTGCACTTTTATAAGATATTTAAGAGTACTTTAAGCTGATTTTTGCACTTTTATGAGATATTTAAGAGCACTGTTGCTGTATTTTTTAATCATTTATTGAGTCTAGTTTCTTTAACAAAGTGACTTACCAGCTAATAATTGGCGGTATTACAAAGTACAAGGAGTTATTAACAAAATGACACAAACATTTTTAATCTAGGCTCTCCTGCAGTAGAGAAATTAATCACTTTTTGTCATTATTATTCATATGTTCATATTTATGTTCACATTTATATATCTGAGACCCTTACATGTTAATGAAGATATGGTGTGATATGCTGTGGTAGGAGACAGGAACATTCATTGTCATTGTCCATTTACATTATACTGTACCTGAAATATTACTAGTTTATTTATTTTATTTATTTACTTTTATTTTGACATTTGCTAACCGAGTATGTCCATCTGAGCATGAGCCCATTTTCAGGAGATGCCCAGGGAGAAAAGCTCTATGCAGAAGTACTTATCGGTTTATACAAAAAAATTCACATATAAGCCAAACTCTAATATAATGGTAACTTTAGATACAGAACAATGTCAACATGCAATACAATAGTAAATAAATCAGCAGATTATGAAGTAAGTGATAGTAGAAATTAAACTTGGTAACTATGGTCACATATAAACTTCAGAATGTGGTACAAAGTTGAGCAGATTAGCAAGTTAATTCGTAACAAAATGAAAATAAGAAATACAACTAAGTAGAGCAGACGTAGTGCATAGGCAGAATAGAAAGGACATCTGAATAATAAACTATGATCTGTTTAAAGTACAGGGGGGTTGGGAATGGAAGGGTGAGTGGATTCAAATCTAAGACGTAATAAGGAGCTACACATTAAGAGAGTTTGGCTGGGGCTTAGCAGGAACAGATCCATGAGTTCAGTAGCATTTCTTAGGTTCATAGGTATTTTCTAGGCTAATGACTACAAGGGCCTTTTTAAGCCTAGCCATACATCCCAAATCTCTGATGAGTTCTGATACCCTTGATATGTGTAAGTAGGGGCTTGGGAGATGAACCAATTACAGGTTACCTGTTTGCATCAGAGACATAGGTGCCAAACCAGGAATGAATTTCCAGTTTCCCATCCAATTGTCCAAGTTGCACTTGAATTGGATTAGGGTGGAACTCTGCTTCACATGGATGGGGAGTCTGTTCCATAGACGGGGTAGTCTCCGGGATACATACTTATCTCTCCAGCAGGTCCTATTTATATCACAGCAAGGTTTAAGTCTTTAGAATGGGTAATTCTGGCACTGTTTGTTTTGTGGATATGCAGGAGGTTCATCAGGGTGGGGTCTAACAATGCCCTGTATGCCAGGCATAGATCTCCCCTCAAAAGTCTGTAGGAGACAGAATACAGGGATAGGGCCTTGAGGCAGTCTGCATAGGACATATTACTTATACCCTGTATTCTTTTAGTCAGGAACCTCTGTGGACATTCCAATTGTTGGATATACCTGGTTAGGTACATACCAAAAAGGGCATTGTAGTCAATGATAGGTCTGATGAATGCTGAATACAGTGGAACAATGACTTCCTTGGACTTACATGCCATACCTCTGTTTATAAGTTGCTCAGTATAGAATGATTTCCTCATCACTGTAGACACGTGACGATCAAAGGCTAGATTGCTATTCTTTTCAAGACGTTTTGAAGTTGTAATTATTTGAAATGGTTCTGATTGTCAGAGGAAGTTTGTTCCAAGCTAAGGCAACAGTAGCTATATAGATTTTGACTAATTGTTCTTTTAGACTTTTACAGATTTCCAAAACTACTTATCAGAGCTCCTGAGAGAGAAATTATATTATATAAGGAGATGAGGGATGAGATGGCGGGGCAGAAGGTAGGTTTGTTGAGGATGGAGTGAATAAGGTTGTTTGATAGTGATTATGAAAATAACGGTATTTCCATATGTGCTTAATACTTCAAAACCTAAGTGACTTAGAAATGGTTGAATGATATTAGGTGAAAGGTTAGCTGTTGTAGAAGAAAACTGTCTTTGATATTTACATTGTAATCTGCAGATCTTCAGAGAAATTTGGTGTCATTTATTTTGCTAATTATACAGTTGAGCATGTTTTCATATCTCTGTACATATCTCAATAAACATGCACTCAAACATTAATTTGTTGTTGTCATGTGAAATTTTATGTTTAATTAGCATAAATATTCTAACAATGTATGCCTAGGTTGTACAGTTTCCAAGATGTGACAATTTGTGAAAGTTCAGCAAAAAATATAATTTGGGGATTGTTTGCATTATAATATATTATAATACTTATGAAAGACTATGAATGCACTGACTGTTATCACTGTAAGGAATACTTCTTACTGATTGCTATTTGTACAGTTGTGATAGCTTTTGTTCACAAAATATTTATATTTGTTTATCTTATGCTTTTTAACTTTATTTTTCAGAAAATGTTCTGGAATGCAAATGAGTATTTAGGCTGCTAAATGTATGGCATTCCACACCACATAGTTCTTAATGAATTAAGGTACCCTCTTGTACCATCCTCTTGTAGAACACAAAACAAGGTTCCATAGTCATGGACATGCACTTCCCTGCTATCTCTGCAGCCAGCCTAATGGATATGGCCACCCTGAGGTACTGTAGCAGTTATCTCATGTTTAATGTTAAACAAACTGATACAGAATGTGAGGGATGTAGTTACATAAAGTCAAGGTTCTCACATACAAGCACTTATAATAACAAACAGTTTGTCAGTAACACACACACACACACACACACACACACACACACACACACACACACACACACACACACACACACACACACACGCGCACACACACACACACACACACACACACACACACACACACACACACACACACACACACACACACACACACTACACCCTCTTCACATTGTACTAACCATACATATAGACCCACATACTCTGAGGCTCCCTAAATCACAAAGACCTCACAGAGACTGCACAAACAAAAAGTACCTTCAACAAAACCACCACCCAACATGATACATATGGTCACATCCCACGATATCTCAGCTTCTAAGCCCGTAAGGCACACCACTATCACACAACCCAATATTTTGGTCATCTGAGACTCCATTGTAAGGTTCACAGATGTCCCACTCACCAGGCTAAGTAAGGAAAGAGTCATGGCCAGCTGTCTGTCAGAGGCCAGGATCCATCAGGTCAAGTACTATTATGACTCAGTCATACTACATGTAGGTATAAATTACCTGAGTCCTACCTCTCTGGACAACATGAAGAAAGATGTGACAGAGCTGTCAGACTATGTGTCCCAAGCCAGTATTAGCCTAGCACTAAGCATCCTACCTTTTCCAAAGATTATGCCACAATATGATCTGAAAATTATAGACTTTAACAATTGGATTAGAGTATGGTGACATTCAAAGAAGCTACAATATTTGTCATCCTGGAGGGATATGGTCAACAGACCATGCTGCTTTGCCAGAGATGGTCTGCACCTGTCCCCTCTGGGACTTTGAATATTGGCTAAAACCTTGTCCACACCCATTCTGCATTTTTAGGCATTGCCAACCTGATAAACTTATTAATATAGCTAAACCAGCTCAGGGGAATCTGAATGTGTTTCTGCTCACTGCCATGAATCTAAACAAGAAACTCCATACCCTACAAGCTCTCCACACACTGAAGAATGTAGACAACTGTACAGTTACTGAGACATGGATTAAAGCCATGTAAAGCACCCTGGAAGTGCTGGGCTACAATACCTTCCATACATGTATACCAGCTGCTACACAGGAAGGAACAAAAGGTGGAGGTGTCTCTATTTACATTAAAAGCAAACACGTATCAAGCCTGATTCATCAGTATGACACACTTGGGCTTCTTTATGTCTGAAGTACCTTAGATGAAGCCCCATGCCATATCCATGCAAACTGTATGCCCCCCTCTGCGGCCCAGGAAAACCAAAATGCATGCTTGATAAGTCCTCATTCAACCCAACCTCATACTCATGGGTGACTTTGACTTTCCCAGTATAAACTGGGATTCATGCACAGCCCTTAATATGCCAGCCCAAAGACTCCTGGACTTTGCAAATGCAAATACATTTGACCAGTTAGGCTGGACTGCCACTAGGAGTGGAAACATCCTTTGCCTTGCTCTCACAAACATGGAAGAACATTGCACCCCCCCCCCCAGTGTAATTTCCTAGTGTAATGTCCTTGTGAGTCAGATCAGACCATAAAGCTGTCTCCTTTGAAGTAAAGGCAAAACCAGGGGCACTGGCTAACCCTGTAACTTTTAGAAATTATTCTAAAGCAAACTTCCGACTACTAAGAGACACCTTGGCAAAACTTCAAGCCTGCCCAAACCCTGAGAACATCACTGCCTATGCAGAATCTTTTGCAGAAACCCTACATAATCATAGTAACAGCTGCATAAAGACTATTGTACCTACCTGGATTAAGTGCAGAATCAACTCAGAAAACAAGCCACCCTGGTGGAAGCCTAACATCAATAGGTTGTAAAACAAAAGAAAGAAATTCATGGCAAAAATGAGGAGATGCAATGCCCTGCAAGGTAAACAAAATCCTTCATTAACCTAAACAAGCAACTCAGTGGGCTACCAAAGCCAAATTTGAAGTTAAATTAGCCTCCCAGGCCAAAGGCAATCACGAAGCTTTCTTCAGCTATGTCTGTACCTTCAAAGGCAATAAACGGTAATGTATCAGATTAATTGTAAATGGTGCCACCTATAAGGAAAATATAACAAGCCTCCTAGCCAACAGATTCAGCTCCAGTTTTAACCCCTCTCCCTGCCAAATGTCCCCAGGAAATACCCACATCCATAACTTCCCCAACCATCACTAAAGTGCAGGTACTCAAGATGCTCTCCGAGACTAAGAACACTGCATCAATGGTTCCTAATATCCCAGGATGCCTACTGGGATATTAGGAGGCATCCTGCAATATCAAGACCAGGATGACTCCTTAATAGCATGAAATATGAACTACTGTGCCACTAAAATCACTGTTTAACCACACCCTCAAACAGACTTCATTCCAGATGAATGGAGGACTGCAATGTCTATCCTGCTGCCCAATGAAGTCGATCTACAAACTTATTATTTATTGACTCATAAGCCTGACCAGCCTAATATGCAAAGCTCTGGAGAGAATAATCTGGATATCCTAAATGATGACATAGGAAACATACAAACATTGTACCTAAATCAGTTTGGATTTGTCAAGGCCAGGTCTTGCCTATTAAGCCTTGTGGACTTCTTTGAGAAGGTCACCAAAGCAATGGACGAGGGTGAAATTGTGCATATTCCCTATTTCAATCTGGCCAAGGCATTTGACACAATATCCTACTTGACCATTGTAGAAAAGGTCACTAAACTAGGTATAAATCTCTATATAACCTACTGTATTGCCAGCTGGTTTACATACAGGACCCAAGAAGTTAGGATAGGAAAGTTTACCTCCACAAGAAGACTGTATACTACTGGGGTATCTCAAGGCTCAGTGCTGGAGCCATTCCACTATGGCATCTACTTTTCTGAGGTAAACGCTAACACCAATGTCCTCTGGTTGACCAAGTTCACAGATGATTGCAAATTGGGTGCGGTCATTGAATCCCCCAAAACAAAAATATCCTCCAAGAAGATTTGACACAGACTAATAACTGATGACAGTGTCATGGTCTAAAACTCAGTGCCAAAAAGTGCATCACAGTATCTTTCCAAAAGACAGCCACCACATCAACAATACACCCCTGAAAGTAGACACTGTAGGCAGGTATTTGGAAATGTATGTAGGCTGTGATTTATCATATGATCACCATGTGTCAACTGTAGTGAGGAAATCATTCTACGTTGCATAAATTATAAGCAAGGGTATGGCATTTAAATCCAAGCATGTCATTGTTCCATTGTACTCTGCTCTAATAAGACCAATCATTGAGCACAATGTCCCCTTCACTATGTATCTGACCAAGCATATGGAAAAGAATACATGGTGTGAAAAACAAATCCTAGGCTGACTGCCTCAAAGCCTTGTACATTTATACTACCTCCTACAGGCTGCAGAGAAATGACCTATGCCTGGCCTACAAAACATCCTCTGATCCAGCTCTATTGGACCAGTATCAGGAACTTCCAATCCAGCAACTTAAACCTTGTCTGTAACATAAATTGGATGTGCATGGAGGGACAGGTATGAGTCTCATAGGCTCCCTCTTCTCTGGAACAGGCTTCCCATTCATGTGAAGCAGAGCTCATTCATGCACTTGTTCAATTGAAACTCACATCAGTGGATGGGAAACCATAAATATATCCCTGGTCTGGCACCTATGTCTGTTTTAGAGAGGGAAAGCTTGCAAATGCCCAGCCAACCAGGCCCAAGTATGCATGCCCCCACAAAACCTTTGGGAACCAATACCTATCAAATTTTATTAAGAAGCATCGTTAGGCTTAAAAAGCCCCCTTGTGTTGATAGCGTAGTATTTTACTATGATACACAATGTATTAATATTAAAGTACAGTTATGTAAGTCCACTTACAATAACAGTAAATGTTCAAGTAGATTACTGCTGTGGTATTCCAAGCTATATGAGTTCTATTATTCCTAGGATATTACAGCTGGCCAGCTTCCAGAGCTTAAGGGCACCTTACACACACCCAGACTATCTGAAGGTTGAGCAGAGCAGGCAGAAAAAGCACTGGTCTAGGCACCTAGCCCTTCTGAGCTTTAATTTCAACTGAAGAAGGGAGGCTAAAGCCTGAAACAGGTCAATCCTAGTTATATAACATTAATGATTTCACCCTGGCAAATAAATCATATAAAAATAAGGGAGATGGAAGGAGTGAGTGGCTACTGCAGCTGCGATCTAGTTCAGTATCTACTAATGGGCTCTCTTCATAACATTGATTTACCATCTCATTGACATTAAAAACAGTGAGACAAAAATATTGGAAGTTTACAATCACAGACTCCCGGAACATTGTATTTCCTCTCCGGGAAAGTAACCACTTGGGCATCATGGTGAACTTCGCTCTTTCTCTGCTGTAGTGTGATCTCAGAGTGGGTATATTTAAGTAGGGTGGTGTGGGGTGCAAAGACCCCCCCCACTTTGGTGAGTGTAATTTGCTTCTGTTTGTAGTGTTATTGTTGGTGGCCAAGTGGTTACTTTCCCAGAGAGGAAATATAATGTTCTGGGAGCTCGTGAATGTAAACTTTCGACATTTTCATCTCATTGTTTTGAACATCATCAAAATAGTACGTGACACTTTAAAGTAGACCCCTACTAATATGGTAAGTTTACTTATACAACTGTACTATGTTCATCATCAGATCATTGCTGCTGTAGTCTAAGCTAGATGGAGAGAATATCAAATGTTAGAAAGTTTGGGAGGAGGAGGCATGAGCATTCATGAACCCTGGGTGAATTGCCCTAGCAAAGCCTGTTCTAGACCTGGAAAAGGAGTCTAGTTTGTAGAGCTTTGTGAAAGTATCTACCAAGAATCACAATGCTGTCTCAGGAATACTCTATAGTCCAACCTTTGTCAAAAAGCTACTGAAGAAGCCAAAGACCCTAGTAGAATGTGCCTTCTTATGGTGGGAGTAACAAAAGGAAAGAACATGGGAAAACCATTTGGAAGCTGTCTGCTTTGACAAATAACTGAACAGAATTTCTGAAGGTATTAGTTCTGTCAAAATAGTATCTGAATTGTCAGTGGACATCCAGAGTATGAAGATTCCTTTGTCCCTCATTTTCATTTTCTGTAAAGAAGTCCGGGAGATACATAGCTTGGCTCAAAGTAAACTCAGATACCACTTTGGGCATAAATGAAGAATTCATTCACAAAGAAAGCCTATCTTTGTGGAAAATGAGATGTCTGACCCACCGTAAGAGCTTGCAACTCAGACACACTTATATAAGTCAAGAGCAATCAGCAACACTGTTTTCCATGTTAAGAACCTCAGATTAGCCTGAAGAGCTATTTCAAATGAAGGTGACTTCTCCAAAACAAAATGAAGATCCCAGGAAGGAACCACCTGGTTTCCAGGAAGACAGTTATGCAGAATAAATTTCAAAAACAAAACAACTTGACATGAGAGTGCACTGAAACAGTAGGATCCATGGGTAGACATGATAAAATGCCTAAAAGGTTAACTTTGACAGATAATTAAGAATGGCCATAGGACAGTTACTCATGCAAATATTGCAGAACCAGAGAAACATTAGCCTTAAAAGGGTCCTAGTTCTGAATGTGGCACAAACTAAAAAAATCTTTTTCATTTGCTAATATATGATTTCTAAGTAGCAGGTTTTGTTGCCTCCTTTAAAACTTGCTGCATCTCCTCAGTAAATAGGTGCTTAAAAGGTATTAAAATTCTGTCATCCAGGCAGCCAACTGAAGTTGTTTCAAGTTGGTGTGTATCAAACAACCCATGTCTTGTGTGAGTAGGTCCAGTCTGTGAGGAAGCTTGTGGTAATTGGTCTTGGTCATTTCCAAAAGAAAGGAGAACCACTGTTGCCTGGGCCGGAAGGGACTTACCACAATCATCTTGGCAGAGTTCTTCTGAATCTTCAGAATGACCCTGGGTATCAGTGGAAATGATGGAAAAGTGTACAGGTACATTCCATCTAAGGAAAAGATTTCCAGGCATGCTGGCAAGGAGTCCTGTAGCAGAATTTTTCCAGTTTGTTGTGAATGAAGATGAGCAGATCTGTCTGAGGTGATTCTCATAAACTGGACTAATCCTGAAAGACCCACTCCAATTCAACTTATGTTCATGAAGATTTGTCCTAATCCTGTTCACCTTGTCTGCTACAATGTTTTTCTCTGATAGAATGTAAGATGCATGGAGAGTGAGATTGTGCTGAATTGCTGTATTCTAGGCTACCATGGCTAACCTTTAGTAAAGGTGAGATCTGGAAATCTGCCCTCACCACCATTTGTTTATGTAGCCAGATCATTACGGAATTGTTTGTGACCATTTGTAGAGGTCCTGGGAAACAAAGATGATTGAGAGAGTTGGGTGCATTTATCCCTGCCAACATCTTTTTGATGTTTAAGTTTATTTGTTTAGGTCTATCATTTTTGTACCAAAGACGGTCTGTCCTTTTTTGCAAAAAGACCCTGCACTTTCACCCCAAAGACAAATCCCCCTCCCCCAATTAAAGTTTGAGGCATCTGTTGTTAAAGATGGTAGTGAAGCTAGAAGGGAGAATGAGAGACATGAATTCAGATAAGGCTAGTCTCTCCACCAAAGAAGTTTCCTTTTCACAAATGCCAAATCTGGAATTTGAAAAGTCAGGGTGTGTTGATGTTGGCACCATTCTTCTCAACTGTTCAGATTTGTACAGACTGTCCAGATCGTGCCTCAAAATTTCAATCTGTTCCTGATAAAATTTGGTTTTCTGACAAATCACTGGTATGATCTGAGGAGTGAAATTAGTAAATAATGGCACACACTGAGTTTCAGATTTCATATCCTTTAGAAAATGCATTTTGATACATGCCCTATTATTCTAGCAACTTTCTAAGTTTATAAGAGCAATATTTAAAATCGGTTCCTATTTTGGGGCCTTTGTAGCCCCATTTTGTCAGGTTTGGTCCAGATTTCTTGGGCTGCGATGTTGGGAGAGTGGAGCTAGGAACTAAACCTTCTATCTAAGGAGTAAAACAAAACATTTCAGAGCTTTACTGGAAAGGCTCACACAGACTCTGCCACAGCTTGTTGTGAGGGAAATGTTAGTTTGCTTTTTATTTCTTGTATTTTGTATCACTTTATTGCCTTTTTCAATTTTGTATACTGTGATTTGTTTTATTTACACTATGTTTTACTTGTATTCTGCTTTTAACTGCATATTAAAACTTGAAAAGAGACCACAGCTCTGTTTCTTGTGAGTCAGACAGAAATTAGAACAGGTCAATTAAGGAGTCACACATAAGTTAGAAGAGGTCAGTTAAGGATAATCATCTATGAACTGAGGGGTGGAGCTAGGAACTAAACCTTCTATTTAAGGGTAAAATAAAACATTTCAGAGCTTTACTGGAAAGGCTGACCCAGACTCTGCCACAGCTTTCTGTGAGGGAAAGTTTAGTTTGCTTTTTATTTCTTGCATTTTATATTACTTTATTTGCTTTTTCTGTTTTGCATACTCTGATTTATTTTCTTTACTGTGTTTTACTTGTATTCTGCTTTTAACTGCATATTAAAACTTGAAAAGAGACCACAGCTCTGTCACTTGTGAGTCAGACAGAATGTTTTCCTCCTTCCCAACCTGTTACTGTTGTGTTCTTAAACACCTCTGTCTTTCTAGATGCCTGACCCTTATGTTAATTTGACCATATATCTTGTTCCCTCTCTCCTTTCACTGGCAGTTGTGAGTAAGCACAAGATTGATTTTTTTCTGAAGCCTGTCTTTATACTTCCATATATAAAATCACAACTGCCAGCTGTTTTTCCAACATTAGCTTTAACAGACATTGCTGAAGGCTCGCCTCAGATCCTTGAGAAATTTTGTGAAATCACTCCCCTTCAACTATTTAAATTTATTGGCCATCCTACTGTATTCCATAGTACCAGAAATTAAAAGTGTCCACCCACTTTCGATCTATCTTGTTCTTTCAAAAATAGTGGCTCTCCACTAAAACTTTAGACAGCTAAAACTTAAGTTACCCACTTTCCTATCTAACTGCTTAGTGCACACTGCAGTGTTTAGGATAAATGTTTTTTTCTCATCCTACCTTTAAGTATATTGCAAGACCACCAGTTATTGCAGAGCCCACATTCTGCCTCTCAGCAGTCATCTTGGGATTAGTGCTTCTGTTTTCTCCAGGTAAGAGAAGGAGTACAGGGACATTATTTCCTGGAGACTGCTGATCACCAGAAAGCCTAATAACTGCTTCATAGGTGACAGCTTGGAATCTGTGCTTATATTCTGATCCTGGTGAGAGAAGGAGCAGAGTGCATTGATTCCTGACTGTTTCTGATTGGAGAGTGTCTATGTTTAACGTACCTGATTGCTCTTGTTGCTATTATAGGCATCTACCAGAAACAGGCTACATGGCTACAGACCCTTGCATTATCCAGGAAAGACTGGGGATCACCAAACAGGCTGTGGCCTGCTTCTCTTCTTGGGATTGGTGCTAACATTTTGCTTCTGGTGAGAGAAGAAACAAAGGGGCATTGTATGCAAACAGAGTGAAGCTGTGCTGAGACCAGCATTAGCAGTAGCCAGGCAGTAGCCATTCATGTGACTCCCCTCTTTTCATCATTCTTGACAAGCTATTTTTTTGTTTTCGGTAAGTACTGCTTGATTTGTTTCTAACTTGAGAATATCTGACTAAATATTTCATTCTTAAATTTTCAGGGTCTGTGTATTAGTTTCCTCTCAAGTGTTTGGCAGTGCTCTGTACAGACTCAGACATCTTGAGTGACATTTTTCCCTGTAAAAGCACAATTGAAATTTCTCCAATAACTAGTTGAACACAAGACAACTAGTTTGCAGTGACAAGCAGGGTCCACATAGTTGCAAATTGGATACTCAAGACAGTGATTGATATTCTCACTCCAACTGTCTAATCAATAAAAAAGGGTGCGTTGCCATGGATATGAACTTTCCTACTGTCTCCGTTACCAGCTTGGTGGAAATGGGCATCCTAAGGCAATGTAGAAATTGCCTCTTGGTTACTGACAACCAGTTAATTCCCAAACAAGCTGATATGGTATGTCAGAGATGTATTTACATAATGTCACTGGAGGCAAAGGTCTTACATAAAAGTACTCCTAATGTCAATAAGGTTGTCAGTAGTACACATGCTGCACCCATCACACACAATTCAAAGCGGACATATAGACCCACATATGCTGAAGAACTTACATGTAACCTTCCTAAACCACAAAGACCTTCTAGACAAAGTGCACATAAGAAATACCCTCAGCAGCCCCAAATGCACTCTTTCAAAACAACACCCACATCAACACATAGAGCTGCATCTCATGGAGCCTCTACCTCTAAGCCAATAAGGCAAGTCACCACACAATACAACATTCTAGTCATTGGAGACTCTATCGTGAGACACACTGATGTCCCTCTCACCAAGCTGAGTAAGGAGAAAGTTATATTCAGTTGCTTATCAGGGGCTACGATCTATCACATTATGCATGCACTCAGATCATTGGACCACAATTACCAATATGACTCAGTCATAGTCCATGCAGGAGTAAATAACCTGAGATGTACCTCCCTAGACTATATGAAGAGAGACATCATGGAGCTCTCGGAATATGTGTCTCAGGCTGGCATGAGAGCAGCATTGAGCAGCATTTTACCTTCTCTAATGATGATACCACAATATGAGTAAAAGATAATTGACTTTAATAATTGGATTAGTTTCTGGTGTCATTCAAAGGGGGTGCAATATTTGTCAGCATGGAAGGAGATGGCCAACAGACCACACTGCTTTGCCAGGGATGGCCTATACCTCTCTCCTCTAGGCTTCTGAATATTAGCTAAAACATTGTCTTCCCCCATAGTGCCTTTTTAGGCAATGCCAAACTGAAACTACTTCCAACATAGCAAATCAAAACCAAGAAAATCTAAAGGTATTCCTGCTCAATGCTAGGAGTCTAAACAAAAAACTCCATTCCCTAGAAGTGCTCTTTACCCTAGAGAATGCTAATGTCTGTGTGGTCACTGAGACATGGTTTAAAGCCACAGAGAGCACACCAACAGTGAAAGGTTATAATGCCGTCCACACATTTAGGCCATCACCTGAGCTGCTTCATGTTCAAATCACCACAGGTAAAATCCATTACCACTTCCTTGCAAGCTATAGGTCCCCTTCTATGACCCAGGAAACCCATACCATGTATTTAAACTTATTAGAAACACTAGCCATCCAATCCAACACCATATTCATGGGTGACTTTAATTTCCCTGTTATTAACTGGGAATCCTATACGATACCAAATGCACACGCACAGAGAATCCTGGATTTTGTAAACACAAACTATCTGGACCAGATACTCAATACACTAACCAGGGGTGCAACCATACTGGATCTGGTCCTCACTAATATGGGAGACTGCTGCACATCCCTACTGTAATGTCTTTCCTGGTAAGGTCAGACCACAAAATGGTCTCCTTTGAAGTAAAAAATAAAAATCTTGTCCCCACATAAAACTGGAATATTCAGGAACTATTCTAAGGCTAACCTCCTGCTATTAAGTGAGAACCTGGCAAAATTTCAATCCCCCATAAACCCTGAGAACACTTCTGCCTATGCAGAAGTATTCACAGAAACCCTGTACAAGCATGTTAATAGCTGCATAGAGGCAAAATCAACTGTTTGTATAACAGCTGGAAGAAAATCATGGCAAAAATTAGGCGGTGCAGCACCTAGCAGGATAAAAGCACTCTAATCAAACTATACGAACAACTGGGAGGACAAATAAAGTCTACCAAAGCCAAATTTGAGGAAGGTTTGGCCTTCCAGGCCAAGGACAACCACAAAGCATTATTCAGCTATGTTCATAATCTCAAAGGCAATACACAATTGTGTGCAGAGCTCATTGTAAATATAGCCACCTATACTGAGCCAGAAGATGTAGCAAACCTCCTGGCTGATAAATTCATTTCCAACTTTACTTCTCTCTTCCCCTCAACCTTCCCTCAGGAAATATCATCAAATACAACTCCCCCTGCTATCACTAGGTAACAGGTCCTTACTGCTCACTCTAAGACCAAGAACACTGTATCAATGGGCCTTCTAAATAGCATGAAACATGACTTATCAGGGCCTCTGTAATTGCTATTTAACTGTAGCCTCCAAACAGGCTTTGTGCCACATGAATAGAGAAAAGCAACAGTCATCCTTCTGCATAAAGGTAGGCCATCTACAGACCTTGGAAACTACAGATCCATAAGTCTCACTAGTCTTATATGTAAAGCAATGGAAATAATTATCATGGAGATGATCAATAAAGATATAGTAAACCGTTAGGCACTGGACCCAGTCCAGTTTGGATTCGTCAAGGGCAGATCAAGCCTACTCAACCTGGTGGACTTCTTTGAGAAGGTCACCAAAGCAATGGATGAGGGCAAAATCGTTCACACTGCCTACCTAGACCTGGTCAAGGCATTTGACACAATACCCCACCTGGGCATTGTTGACAAACTCAAGAGGTTATGTACAAACCTGTATGTCACCTGGTGGATAGCCAACTGGCTCATAGAGAAAGACTCAGGAAGTTAGAATTGGGGAGTCTACCTCTACAAAAAGGCCAGTCACAAGTGGAGACCCTCAGGGATCAGTCCTTGTGCTACTCCTTTTTGGCATTTATTTCTCAGAAGTCAAGGCTAATGTCAATGGTCTCTGGCTGACTAAATTTGCAGATGACTGAAAATTAGGAGCTGTCATTGAATCTCACACTGACACAAATGTTCTGCAGGAAAGGCTGACACAGACAAATAACTGGTGCTAGACCCATACACTAAAACTAAATGCCAAGAAATGCATACAAATATCCTTTGGGATGTCATCCATCCTTGGTAACTATCATATTGATAACAACCCCCTTAGAATTGACCCAGTAGTCACGGACTTAGGGACACACATAGGTTCATAGGTTCATAGGTAGGTACTAGGCTATCTGTCCGAGGGCATTTATAAGCCTAGCCAGAGTGTGTCAGCTTTCGCCACCCCAGTGATTAATTAACTGAGCCTCTGTCAATAAGAGCCAATGAAGTGATCCAAGGGGTGTATTTTCTGTTACCCATCCACTCGTCAAGGTTTCTCTTGAAGAGTGTTAGTGAGGGGCTCTGCCTAATGTAGTTAGGAATTTTGTTCCAAAGCATGGGGAGTCTCTGTGACAGGAATCTATCTCTCCAGCATGTTCTATTTATTGTTGTGGCGAGGTTTAGCTCACTAGAGTGCGTGGCTCTCAGTGACTTGGATTTCTTTAGGTGGAGCATGTCCATCAATTCTAAGTTGGACATGACTTTGTAAGTCAGGCAGAGATCACCTCTGAGTAAGCAATATGCCACTGAGCACAGCTGGAGTTTTTTTTCAGTCGGGCTGCATAGGACATATGTTTGAGGCCAGTAATCCTCTTGGTGAGGTACTTTTGTGGTCTTTCCAGCCATTGGAAGTGTCTTGTGAGGTACATCCCAAATGGGGCATTGTACGCTATGATGGGTCTGATGAGTGATGAGTTGAGGGGCACTATAACCTCTTTATTTCTAGATGCAAACCCTTTAGTAATTAGATGGGCTACATAGAAGGATTTCCTGACTACTTTAGCAATATGATTGTCAAAGGAGAGATTACTATCTACCTGGGTCCCCAGATCTCTTATTACCTCTTCTGTATTAAGGGGGATGCTACCTATGTGGTAATTCATGGGTGTTTTGTTTTTCCCAAACAGGATGACTATGCATTTTTTGGCATTTAGCTTGAGACCATGACTTTGACACCAGGTGTCTGTCTCAGTAAGGCCCTTTTGGAGAATGTCCATGTCAGCCGGAGAGTCAATTATGGCTCCCAGTTTGCAGTCATCGGTGAACTTGGTTAGCCATAGCCCTCCTGTGTTTGCTTGTACATCTGAGAAGTATATGCCGAACAGTAGGGGCCCCTGGACAGAGCCTTGTGGGACACCACTTGTGACTGGTTTAGAGTCGGACCTGGAGCCCGCTATTCTTACCATGTGAGTTCTGTCTGTAAGCCAGTTGGCAACCCATCTCATGATGTAGGGGGTTTATGTTCAGGCTGGTGAGTTTTTCTATAATTCCAGAGTGGGAAATGGTGTCAAAAGCCTTGGTGAGGTCAAGGTAGGCTGTGTGAACTACCTTCCCCTCATCTATGTCCTTGGTGACTGTCTCGAAGAAGTCAACTAGGTTTAGTAGGCATGATCTGTCCTTAACAAAATAGAACTGGGTCAGGTCAAGTGTTTGGAGGTTCCCAATGTCTTTGTTAATGAGTTCTTTGATGATGCGCTTCATAGCCTTGCAGACCAGGATAGTCAGGCTTATGGGACGATAGTTACCAGAGTCAGTTGTGGCCCCTCCTTTGTGGAGCGGAATAACTGTTGCTGTGTGCCATTCTATGGGCACATAGCCTGTGGAGAGGCTGAGGTTGAACAGTGTGTTTAGGTGAGGGGTTAGTTTGTTCTGTAGTTCGTGCAAGACGCAGCCTGGGACACCATCTGGCCCCATTGACGCTGTGCTTTTGTCTTTTGAAAGGGCTGTTTTCACCTGTGCGTCTGTGATTTCTGGGACACTACACTTTTCCGGTATTGTTGTGGGCCCCTTTGGGGTTGAGAGGGGGGGTGAAGTTTGCAGTGAATCTGATTGCCAGGATGTTGGCAATATCAGTGGGTTCAGTATATTTTGTGCTATTTTGCACTAGCTCAGAGCATATCTGCAAGTTGCCACTTAGATTCTTGACATAGCTAAAGAAGGCTTTGTGGTTATCTTTCGAATCCTTGGCTATTTTTCTTTTGAAGTTAGCCTTGAAGGATTTTATGAGGGACCTTCATTTCTTATTGATACTGATCAGGGATGTCTTTCCTTGTTGGGATTTGCTTTTTTTCTGAACTAGTTTCCTCCTTCTATTGTATAGCCTGTTTATGGCAGGGGTCCACCAGACTGGTTTCCTTCTCTTAGGGAGTGAGTCTTGGTTTTGCTAGGGATGGCACAATCCATGCATCCTTGTAGGTGCTCATAGAGTGCATTTGTAAAGGTTCCTGCATCTTGGACACTGTTATCCTTTAGCGTGGGGGCTGTGAAACTTACCACCTCTGTCTTAAGTAAGGTGAAGTTTGCTATAGAAAAGTTTTTCACTGTGGTTTCCTTGGTTGGAGGTGGTGGTGTGGACATCCAGAGTGATTAGTTTATGGTCTGATCTAACCAGTGATGGGTTGACCTCCGGTGTGGAACATCTGTCGCCCATGTTGGTGATGACCAGGTCCAATATGTTTTCACCTCTGGTAGGGGCATTTACCAGCTGATCCAGGGTATTTGAGTTGATAAATTCCAGGAAGTGCTGGACCTGGGAGTTTGCACTTGAGTAGTTTTCCCAGTTAACAGTAGGGTAATTGAAATCGTCCAATATCAGGGTGTTCGGTAGGACCTTCATGTTTTCCAGTGTCTCCAGAAAGGCGGAGTGGTGGTCCTGGGTCATGGAGGGTGATCTGTAGCAGGCCACAATTTGCATTGCAGATTTGCCTGATGTTAGTTGCACATGGATGATCTCGGAGGTATCATGCTGCGCCACTAACCTGGAGGTGTAGGTATCCTTGATGAATATGGATACACCCCCTCCTTTTATGTTTCAGTCCATGTTCTGTGGCTGAAATGTGTGGTATGAGTTGTAGCCCGGTAGTGCTGGGGTGCTCTGTGGAGCCTTGAACCAGGTTTCAGTTACTGCACAGATGTCGACGTTCTCCATACTGAGGAGAGCTTTGAGCATGTGCATTTTGAGATTTAAACTCCTGACGTTGAGTAGCATAACCCTCATTTTTTTATTTGTGCTGTTTACGGAGGTGGGTTTGACTTTTGAGCCTTGCCTAAAAAAGGCACTATGGGGGCAGCAAGAGCCTTGGCCAGTATTCGAAAGCTTAGGGGTGACAGGTGCAAGCCATCTCTTGCAAAGCAACGAGGCTTGTCGAGCATGTTGTCCCAGGCTGACAGACACTGGAGCCCCTTTGAATGACACCAGAAGCTTAACCAATTGTTGAAATTGATCATTTTTTTCTTTATACTGCGGTATCATTCTTGGTGAGGGCAGGATGCCTCTCAGGGTCAGGGTCATACTTGCCTGGGCTACATGATCAGAGAGCTCTTCCATGTCTCTTTTCATGTAGTCCAGGGAGGTACATCTCAGGTCATTCACACCAGCATGAACAATGACAGAGTCATATTTGTACTTGTTCTGGAGTGATCTGAGTGCTTGTGTTATGTGGCGGATTCTGGCTCCCGACAGGCAGCTAACAGAAACCTTCTCCTTGTCCAGCCTAGTGAGTGGCATGTCAGTGTGCCTGACTATAGAGTCGCATATTACTAGTGTGCTAGGCATGTTATTTTGCCTTAAGGGCTGTGATTGTGCGGCACACTGATTTTGTGTTTTTTGTGTTGTCTGGTTTGTGACGGGAGGTACAGGTTTTTTGGGTGTCTGCTTTGGAGGTCTCTGATTCTTTTACAGGTTTTTATTTAGAGCCTCTGAGTATGATTTTGTATATTTATGTGTATTTTTTGCCAGTGCTGGTTTAGTATGTCTGTGTGAGGCTGGAGGTGTGGTGCAAGTGTTAACCTTCTCCTCATGACTGCCTTTTCCAGTCTTGGGTGGAGAGAGCTTAGCCTCCAATTTAGCTATATAATTGCATCTCTTGCATATGTTAATGTTTTGTGGTAGGAGGAGAGGGTTGTCTGTGTACATGAGGCAGTTGTAACATTGCCTCAGGATACCCAGGTTCACCAGCTGGACTGGAGAGTATACCTGAAATTGCCCTTTGGTCATGCCTGAATATTAGGGTGAGCTGCTTAGTCACTTGGTTGGTGAGGGGTGAATAATGAGCCTTGCCCTGCTGAGCAATCAAGTGTCGGGGTATATTAGTGCTTGCTATTAGGTCTGAGCAAGTGCTGGACTGTAGGATGCTTTTTAAGTGCTTAGGTTGAGAGTTAGACTACTTTCAAGGGAAAAACTGAAGAGGAGACTTGGTAAAGCCAGGATAAATTTAGCCCTAGCTAACCTGCACTGCCTGGATGTGCAAAACCATGCAAATGCTGTTTTTATAGCAGGGAAATGAAAGGGATAGAAATTAGCCCAAAATGGCCTATAAGCTACTAACTTCTGGGCTGGAACCACTCCTCCAGGGACAGATGGCTGCTCAAAGCTTCCTCTCTCACAGGTGAACAGAGAAACCTCCCTCTATCCAAGTAAGGTATGGGCAACTCAGAAAATTGTAACACAGCCTTGAATTCAGCACTGATCTGAAACTGGACTATACTAGCTTAGAAAGGTGGGAAACAAGGAAAACATTTTTTTTAAAAGATAAGGCAAAAACAGTAAAAAATACACTTAAAACAGCTTTAAACAACTACAAACAGTAAAAAATACACTTAAAACAGCTTTAGATGACTACAAGCAATCAGAAAAGGCTTTTAAACAAATTACCCAATAAACCAGTAAAAAAAATCTCAAAACTGAGCCCTGTTCCTGTAGTCTTCAATCAGACAAGTTCTAACTGCACACTCCTGCCACTGGGGTGCAGGGGAACCTTCTCCAAAAAAGAAGGCCTGGATTAGTGCTCAAGTTATACAAACAAAGCTAGATTCAGCAGGCCTGGATCTAGTCTATGCTACAGCAAACCAGACGCACCAATTTCAGTAAGAAACAGTTCAAATATGCAGGCACTATAAGCCTTTCACCAGAAATTCCCAGCTCAGATGGGCAGAGTCCAGCCTCTCCTCCCACAAGAGTGCAGACCATGAACCTTCTTAATGTAAAATAACTTTCCTGAAGCCCAAGTGCTTAAACCAGAACTAATACACTTTTAGAATAACAGACACTGAGCCTTCAATCAGCAGTTCCCAACTTAGAAGGATGTAAGCTACCTGTCCTGTCACAACAGTGCAGACCACAAACCTTCTTAATGTAAAACAACTGGTCTGAAGCCCAAGTGCTTAAACCAAAAGGCTTAGAATGATAGCTACACTTTAATCAGATTACTACCAAGCAGTAATAAATACAATTGAATACTTTTAAGGCGGCCTGGATTAGTGCTCAAGTTATACAAACAAAGCTAGATTCAGCAGGCCTGGATCTAGTCTATGCTACAGCAAACAAGGCACACCAATTTCAGTAAGAAACAGTTCAAATATGCAGGCACTATAAGCCTTTAACCAGAAATTCCCAGCTCAGAAGGGCAGAGTCCAGCCTCTCCTCCCACAAGAGTGCAGACCACGAACCTTCTTAATGTAAAATAACTGGCCTGAAGTCCAAGTGCTTAAACAAGAACTAATATACTTTTAGAATAACAGACACTGAGCCTTCAATCAGCAGTTCCCAACTTAGAAGGATGTAAGCTACCTGTCCTGCCACAACAGTGCAGACCACAAACCTTCTTAATGTAAAACAACTGGTCTGAAGCCGAAATGCTTAAACCAAAAGGCTTAGAATGATAGTTACACCAAGCAGTAATAAATACAATTAAGTACTTTTAAGATGGTGCAAAAGCAAAATAAAGTAATAAAGCAGGAAGAAACACAAATACAGTAAAAGCAGATGAAAAAAGTGCAATTTTTTATTTATTTATTTTTTTGAGTGAGCAAATGAGATGGGCCCAGGAGGGGTATCCAAATGCAAATTTACAAGAGGAGTGGACAGTTTCAAAGCCACCAAGATTAACACCAAAACAAAAGCAGGGAGGGTGGGTAAGGAACTAACTGAAAAAACAGAGCCACAACTTCCAGCTAGATAGTATTCAGTGCAACACAAATAAATCAATTTAAATGCTGTAATTTGAAAAAAGTGCAGATAAAGATTTACTTAAATTCATCTTTATGTCCAGTTGATTGCATGTAGGTCTTAGCTGGCCAAAGCTCAGAGTTAGATAGTAATCTAGCCTTTGATCACCATGGGTCTACAGTGGTGAGGAAATCATTCTATGTTGCACAACTTATAAACAAAGGTATGGCATCTAAGTCCAATGAAGTCATTGTTCCACTGCATTCAGCATTCACCAGACCTATCATTGAGTAAAATGCTCCCTTTGATATGTACCTAACCAGGCATATGCAACAATTGGAACGTCCACAGAGGTTCCTCACTAAAAGAATATAGGGCGTAAGTAATATGTCCTGTGTAGACCACCACAAGGCCTTATCCCTGTATTCTGTCTCCTACATGCTTTTGAGGGGAGATCTATGCCTGGCATACAGGGCATTGTCAGGCCCCACTGTGATGGAATTCCTGCATATCCACAAAACAAACAGCACTAGAATTACCCATTCTAACTACTTAAACCTTCCTGTGATATAAATAGGACCCACTGTAGAGATATGTATCCCAGAGACTACCCCATCTGTGGAACAGGCTCCCCATCCATGTGGAGCAGAGCTCCTACCTACCCCAATACAAGTGCAACTTGGACAATTGGATTGGAAACTAGAAATCCATCCCTGGTTTGGCACCTATGTCTCTAATGGACACAAGTAACCTGTAAATGGTTTATACCTTATCAAGGGTAGCAGAACCTGTCAGAGATTTGGGATGCATGGCTAGGCTTAAAAAGGCCATTGTGGTCATTAGCCTAGTAAACACCTATGAACCTATGAACCTATGGGAGTTATGGTTTGAACCATGCTATCTTTAGGTGCCACTGAATCATTTTCATGTCGGCACTGGATAGAGAAATCATGATTATCACCGAAGTCATGAATCCTAGAATCCTGAGAAATTCTCCTGATGAAGTCTTTGACTGAAGGGAAAACCTCAAGAATAGATACAGATCTACACTATCTTGTGAGAGAAAAGCTCTTTGAACAGATGTATCAAGGAGACACCTCAGGAATACCCTGAGATGGTATTAGACAAGATTTTTGAATGGTCTCCAGAAACCCCAGTCTGCAAAGGAAGATCTCTTATCCAAGTGAAACATTCCTGACACTTTGAGAGACTCTACAAAGATAAGTAAGTCATCTAAATAAGGAAAATGTGAATACCCTGCAGTCTGCAATAGCAATTGGCTATCACTGTAGCTACACATTTTGTGAACACCCTTAGGGCAGTGGATAATTCAAAGGGTAATGCACAGAACTGAAAATTTAATCCAGACATAGAAAATCTTAAGAAATGCTTGAACTCTGTAGCTATTTTGTTGAAATGATAAGGATCCTTTAAATATAGAGCCCCTCCCCCCCAAAAAAACTGAAAAAGGGAGTAAGAGGTAACAGGTTGAGAAGGTATTGCATTTTTTGTACTTTGGAACTTTCACAAACTGATTGAGGAAGAAAAGATCTAGGACTGTTCATGAATCTTCTTTACTTGGTACCAGAAATATCATTGAATAAAAACCCTTTCATGTAAGACAGAGAGAGTGACAGATTCTATTACCCCTTCGTCCAGCAGATGCTGAATGGCGGGGTGAAATAAAGATGTTTGATATGCAGGATGAGGAGGAATCCTAGGAAAAGCTGGTAGGGGCTCCCAGCACCATCTGTACCTCTGACAGATAACTCTCAGAATCCATCTGTCTGTGATTATCTGTTGCCAAAGAGAGAGAAATGGAGGCCCAGATTTTGGGCAAGAATTAAAGGAGTTCCAGAGTGGGTGGGAGGTTCCAATTTGTAGATAGTCATTCAGAATTACTGCACTATCCTTGTTTCTGGGAAGCTCACCTCTTTTAAATCCTCCTGCTTTTTGTTTGGATTTGTTTTGTTCTGTTTTTTTTTTTGTAATGTCTGCTTCCCTGAAATTTGCTGAGTCTTCTTATTTTTGCCTTTTGTAAAAGGATCCTGAATTAAGTGTGAAACCTTCAACAAATTTGGAGAAGGAAGGCTTAACAACCTAAGTCAGCCTTGACTCAGTTTTCTTCTCTCACCACATTTTCAGGACCTCAGCAGCAAATGGTCCAAATACAAGCTCTTTATCAAAGGGAAAATTCAAAAATTTAGCTTTTCCATCAAGAGACAACTTTTTAGAATGTAACAATGCAAATCTTCTTATAACAAAGACAGCAGCTGCTGAAATGGAAGATGCATCAGCTGAGTCACAGGAACACTTCAAAGAAAGTTTGGTTACTTGAGAAACAGAAGGAATAAGAACATTTAGAGAAGATTTGCCCTCATATAAAGGAAAATGTCAGTAATATTCCTCATATTTTCCACACAAGCAAGTAAAAAACCTTAATATGTGTGTTTGTCAATTAAGAATTCTAAAAATAGGAGTGGTAGAGGACTACATTATTTCCCAAATCAATCAAAAGCTTTCTCATCCTTGTCAGAGATAGAGGGATTGGCAGTTACAATTTTTAAGTATCTTTATTACAATTTAAATTTTTTTTAAACTTTAGTATCACAGTTACAGACTACATCAACCATGTGATTTTTCAGACAATCTCATTAACACATTGGAAAAGAAAACAGTCATACAGAAACTATGTACATCAAGTCATATATGTCTAAAATAATTTAACATTCTCAAAATCTGTGCAAGGAAAAATTCTTAAAGCTTAGATCCTTCATACCATCTCTATTTCAAAGTTAGTTCAGCTTGTCGTTAGTTGGAAATACTAAATTTATTGTAATATATGATCAAGGAGTATACTCCAGAATTGTTAAGTAGTAGGAGCATTTACTTTGGTTTTATTATAACCTTGTGAGTTGTAATATATTTGATTGCCACTTGTTTAAAACCATCCCATGACATATTAGATCTGTCAAGCCAGTTTTGTGTTACATATAATTTCAATAATGAGAATAGGGTAATTAGAACATGTATTTTTTGCTTGGTTAGACCAATGATGGGGGGGGGGTTAAGATTGTGAATTCCTAGGAGACACTGGATTTCTCAAACCCATTTTCTCTATCTTGGCTTTTAATGAACACCACAATCTATACGAGCATTTACAACTCCAGAAAATGTGCAAGATATCAGATTCTTGATTTTTACAGTGTAAACAATTTGGTGGGGATGTGAAGTAATATTTGTTAAGTATCATGAGAGTTAAGTATGCATTATTGTTTATCATTAGCTGGGTATATACAAGTTTTTGAAAAGGAGAAGTTTAAAAGATAATTGGATCAACTAGGTTTTCTGACTGTTTTGAATTGTTGATTTTAATTTGGTCCAGTAATTAGAATACAGAATAGCATCTTGGTATTTGACAGATACAATTAATTTATACATGCTTGATGTCATTTATTTCTGGACAAAGGTATTCCAAAACATCCGACATAGCTTTATATTGCTGTCATTAACATTTGGGTCCTCTAGTAGGGCAGAAGTAATTTATTTTATCTGTCTCAGCACAACCAAATAATTTTTAAGAAGGTTCCAGGAATTTCTCAATCCATTAACCAAAAGATTTTTGTACATATAAATGTCTAGTAAAATTGTTTCTTTGATTAATGGATACTTGTTTAGGTTAAGCACTGAATTATTTAGTTTAAAATTTGGGTTGAGGTGAACTGATTGCAGACTTTTGAATGGGCTTGTTAAGTGATTTGATTATTTTTTGTAAAGTTATTATTTTGTTCTTTACATATTTATTTATTTTAATTTATTTGATATTTTCCTTGCTGAAAAAAGTAAGGCCTTAGGATTATAATTACAGTTGACTACATAATTCTACCAGACCTTAACCCAGTTTGGGCTCCATTCGGTTTTGGTTGGATTATAATCTGAAATTGTCCGAAATGATCTTTCAGTCTACCTCCTTCACAAACCTCAGAAAATATGATCTGTAAGCTACTGAAGTCTGTCTTGATTTAGTCTTTACAGGGAACCTCTACAGAGTATAAACTGGCTTAGCAAGCTATCAACTGTAGACACACATCCTTATAAACATTTACTTGTTTCTTTCTTCTTTAATATGTTACTTACCTCAGTACAATGCTTTATGTAAAATTTGCATTCCTGGTCTTAATATTTATTGTACTAATGTTGCTATTATCTCTTTAGTGGAGCTTATCTCCCCGGACCTCTACTGAAAATGGACATATATTCAGTTAGACTAGCCCGGTCAACAAATGTAAAATAAAATAAAATAAAATAAATAAAATAAAATAAATTGCTATAATTCTATTGGCATTTATTATATCATAATAGAGCTTAAAGTCTGGGAGGCCCAAACCCCCAAGCTTTTTGGGATGCCAGTTTTTAGTAACCTAATGCGAATCAATTTGTGTGCCCATAAGAATTTGCACAGACTTTTAATAATAGTCTAGAAAAATTTGTTTGGAATTATTATATTGGATGCATTAAATTGAAATAACAACATTGGTAGTATGCTCCTCTTGATAATCACCACTTCCGACAACAAAGGAAATTTTAATGTATTCAATCTAAGGATGTCTTTTTCAATGGTTGTCCATAGTTCCATTAAATTGTTCTGATAAAACAGATTTAGGTCCTGATAAAAAGTTATCTCTAGATATTTCAATGAATCTTTTAATTTAACCTAAGCTTCTGGAAAGTAGTTGATTAGACTGTAATTAGGATTTAACGAAAAAATAGAGGATTTAGTTTATAATTAGAAAATTTTGAAAAATATCTGAATGGAATGTATGGCTTTTGGAAGATTAGTATTAGGTAAAGTAAAATAGAGATTTAGGTCATCTTCAAAGGCAGTTAACACAAGTGCTGTTTAATAAAGGTTATGATGGAAAGTTTTTTGTGTTATAAGAAGAAAAAGAGTCTCTCTCTCTCTCTATATATATATATATATATATATATATATATATATATATATATATATAGGTTTACTATCAAAAGGACGAAAATCACGTCCACGAATGGTGATTTCCTTGACAAATAACGTTGACTCATGAATATGAAGTAGGTTGAATGATCGACGCAGCAACATCAACAAATTCTGTTGACCTTAAGGTAGAACTCTCCCATTGACATACATGCTGTAACTCCCTGCCCGTGTACAACCTTCTAAATGGACGTACACATGAACGTCGACATTCCGACAGTTGCTCCTACTATGGTTGAGGACGTGGCTGTCGAGCATGTTACTGTTATGCTTTTGATGGTAAACCTATATATATATATATATATATATATATATATATATATATATATATATATATATATATAAAGTATGGGGATAGTGGACAACCTTGGCTTGTTTCATTTATAATTTTTATTGGGGGGGGGTGGAGATTTGCTTATATATAAAGTTGCATGGGCATTAGCATATAAAACTTTTATTGAATTTATAAACGCTTGTAGTATGTCAAAATATGGCATAATTAAAAAAGAAAGTCTAAGTTAAGTCTATCAAAGGCCTTAAAGGCATCATGTGTGAGTACAAAGATTGCATTATTATATTGTTTAGTAAGTAAAATTAGTGTATTCAAGGTTATTGTGTGATCACAGGTTTGTCTACCCTGAAGAAACCCTGACTGGTTAGGCAAGATTATAATTGGCAGCAAGGATTTCAATATGTTAGCTAGTAATGAAGCAGATATTTTGATATTTATATTTATAAGAGAAATTGGTCTATAATTTAAGGGGTGTTTGGTCTTCAATTTTGCTTTTGGAAAAATAATTGTTTTTGAGTTGTTAAGGTATAGGTCTGTGATGACATTTTCTTTTATACAGTTAAATAGATGTAGCAGGATTTTTGAAATTTTTTGTGTAAATATTTTATAAAAGTCTGCAGTATAACCATCAGGTCCTAGGGATTTGTCTGGTTTTAGATTCTGCATAATATATAGGATTTCTTGTTGGGTAGATGGCTTTGTAAGAGTGTCTTGTTGAAGCTGAGTTTTAGAAAGTCTGGTTTAAAAATTGTTCTTTTTCCTGAACTGAGATTAATAAGCTCTGTTTTCTATATGTCTGGGAATATATCTGTTCAAAAATTTGGACAATTTCATCATTTGTGTTATAAATTTTGTTTTGATATGTTATTTCAGTTATTAAAGGGGATTTTTATTAATGTTTATCATTCTTGCTAGAAGTTTTGATGGAGTTTGTGTCTATTCGGGATATCTAGCTAACATTTTCATCTCATTGAATGATAATTGTTTGGTATATAACAAATATAGTTCTTTTTGAAGATCATTTTGTTTTACTGTTTTGGGGTTATAGTTTATATATAGTTTATCCTCTAGTCTGCAGATGTCTTTTTTAGTTTCTTTTCTTTTGAAGTATACAGTTTTCATGATATGATGCCTTGTTAATAATTATACCTCTGATTTGTGCTTTTATGGTAGCCCATTGTATGTCCAGTGAAATTTGGGAACTAGTAGAGTTGCATAAAAGCTTATTGAGTAACTCATTCATTTCTTTAATAATATCTTCTTTTTGGGGTAAGGTAGGATTTAAAGTCCAGTTAAAACTACCTTTTTTGGTTTTGCATGTATTAGTCCAGTCTATAGTGAGCAAAATTCTAGAATGATCAGAAACATATCTTGGGTCTATACAAAAGTTAAGGTTGGTTGTTAAAAATATATCTGATATAAAAAAAAATCCAGCCAAGACCAGGTTTTATGACAATGAGAATAAAAAGTACATTTCTCTGATAGTGTATTCCTTTTTTGAAAATGAAAAGGGTTGCATAAGGTGTAATCTATTTTTAGGTCAGAGGTTGCCATTGAAGCATAGGTATTGTACATTTTATTCCTACCTGACTTACTATCATGGGATCATTAACTGCATTCCAATTCCCCACCTTATGATAGAGTAGACGTTAGGGTATAGACTTAATATTGTATAGATTGACATGATAAATTTCCATTGTTTGATACAGACCACATATAAGTTCAATAACAGAATACATTTATCAAAAGATATATTATTAATAATTGCATAACACGATCTCCCTTGAGTATCTGAGTTTTGTCTCAGAATGATATCTTTTAAAGATTTTTAAAAATAATTGCCAGACCTGAACTATTTGACATATTGCCCAATTCAATTATTGCTATAATCCATCCTTTCCCCATATCATGGGTCCATTGGCATCCCGTCATTTGGGTCTCTTTCTCAAATATTATTTCTACTTTCAATTTAAATGCTAAGTAAAAAAATAGATCTTTTTTCTTTTTCATTTGCAAACCTTTAACATTCCATGAATCTATTATTTACATTTTAACACTCCTTTTATCAGTACATGATGTGACAATACTTTGGTATATCCTCATAGCATATTCTTCATTTTATAATACACAAAATTAGAAAGATTCACATGTAGCACTTAACTCTTCCTGCTAAATCCCTGTGCCTAGCCACACCCCCATACAGCCAGTAGGAGAATAAACTAACAATGCATAAAGAATTGTATATGTAACCATCATAATAATCATGAGACCCTTTGTGTTCTTTATGTCTTAACATTTTAACCAAGTTAATTAATGTAAAAAGTATTTTAGACAAGTTAAGAATAGTATAATTTCCCTACAAATTTGTGTAGGTCCTCACACAGCCCTCTTGTCTAGTACAATCATGTTATTTGTAATAACATTGTAAAATCATGTTATATTCATTCTATTTAACATACAAAATAACACGAGTCAGAGAATATGAAGATTAAAAAATATATAGAGCCCTTTTATAAATGTGAGAGGAAATCAGCTTTAATATTATTTTTCACATCAAAAATATTTTTGATACATGCAAGCCGTTGCACAAAATCGTCCTTATTTAGAAACAGGAAGTGCACTGCATATTCTTCATCTAATAGGAACATGGCCCAGGCATCTCCACAGCCACAAGGGATGCAAAATTATCCCAACCAGTCATTCAGGTACACAAACCATTAATTTTAGTTCTTGAAATTATCACTCATTCACAGTCATTTCAGCAAGTTTTGACCTTTCCATTATGACTAATGGAATCTGTTTGTACTAATCTCTTTCTTACCCTTCTCAATCATCCTTCACTGAGGAAGTAGTATTAAAAGCATTAATGAAGGCTTGTTTAGCTTCCTTGGTCATTCTGACTGAGTATTTAACTCCTTTTTCTTGGAATACAAATAGTAGAGGGGCATTTCATTTGGAATTTAATTCTTTTTGAGACTAGAAATTTACAAAATGGTGACAGTTTCTGTCTATCTTGGTTAATTTGGTAGGGTAAGTCTTGGGCAAATGTAATTTTTGTTTCCATTCTATGTTATTATTATTTTCTTTTTTGCTGTTACAAGAATTTTAAAAGCATCCTGATAGTTTAAGAGTCTGACATCAATTTGCCTCAGTTTATCCTGTACTTGTGCAGCTCTAAGTGCATGTTGAGTTCTTTCTATAATGATCTGGTTAGCCTCTGTCTGGTCTTCCAAAAGGCAGCCTATAATGTGGTAGACAGTCTACATTAGTTTTGCTTGTTTGTACTCTTCAGGTACCCGCTGTATCAGAATATTATTTCTTCTGCTTCTTGCTTCTAAATGTAAAGTTTTTTTGTAGAAATTCCATAATGGTTTTGTTGTTAGAAAGTGAAGCATCTTGTAACATTTATTTTATTTATTATTTTATTTTACATTTGTTGACCGGGCTAGTCTAGCTGGATATATGTCCATTTTCAGTAGAGGCCCGGGGAGATAAGCTCCAAGGCATGGTCCAAATACAATAATACAAGTTCGAACAACAAAAAAAAAATCGAATATACTAATAAAAATAGCAACTTTCCTAATAAATTAAAAATCATCAACAATGGTAACAAGTATTTTACGGTACAGAGTTTGTAACAGGATATAGTATTGAGGACAAAAGTCATAAAATAGTGAAAATTTCAAGTATGGAGACATAATGCAGGTTAAGTCAGAAATGGATAAATAGCAATTGCTATAATAAAAGACATCAACAATGGAAACGTAAATTGCAGCATAAAGGTTTTAACAGGATGTAACATTGAGGTCCAGTGCTATAAAACAGTGCAAAATTAAAGTATAGAGACATTATACAGGTTAAGTCAGAAGTAAACAAAGAAAGTTAGATGAGTAGTAATGTAGCAAAGGAGTTACTTAAGAAGAGAATGTATAAAGAGGATGTAAATAATGAAAAAGGGTAGATAAGAAAATATGATATGGTGGAAAATGTAGCAGAGGATAGTAAGCACTGGATAGGTTAGTCAAATTAGTAGAGGTAGGTGACTAGTCTGGTTTTGAACAGGGGCATGGCCAGTGAGTTTTGAGGAGAAGTTTAAGTCTATTTTTAAAGAGAGATAATGAGGTGAGTGAGGAGAGGTCACAAGGGAGAAGATTCCAGGATTTACCTACAGAATTAGAGAAGAGGGAATCCCCAGCTCTGTTGTTAGGTTTAGTGGTGTGGACTAGAAGTTTGTGAGATGAGCGTAAGGACTTCAGATTTGTATAGGGGGTGATGAGGGTAGATAAACCTGTAGTATTAGAGGGTTTATAAAGAATGTTGTCGGCAAGGGTGAGTTGGTGAAATTTGATCAGGTGTTGTAGTTCTAACCATCCTAGCTGGTTTAAATTTATACAATGATGGGATCGGAATGGGTTGCCTGTAGCAAATCGTGCAATGTTATTATAGGACATTTCCAATTTGTTGAGGTTATTCTTGGAGAGATTAGTAAAAATGGGAGAGGCATAAAGGAGTGTAGAGATCAAATGGGTGTGGGCGATAGTAGTTTTTGCAGTAGGGGAAAGGAAGGGTTTTATCCTATAGAGGGTGCCAATTTTTTTATTAACAGTCTTTATGGTATTATTGATGTGGATGTCAAAGTTCAGATTATTGTCGATGTTGACACCTAGTAGTTTGGTGGTAGAGTCAGGAGATATTATAGTACCATTGGTAGATGTCACTGAGAATTGAAGAATAGAGGACTTAAGAGTAGGAGTGAAGAGGAGGAGTTTGGTTTTCTTAGGGTTCAAAAGAAGGCAATGCTGAGTGAACCATTGTTCAACTATGTTGAATACTTTTTGGGTGAGAGTGTGAAGGTCATGGGAGGATGTAGCTGAATATAATAGTGTTGAGTCGTCAGCATATTGTATGCAAGTGGCTTGTGGGATAGCTAGATGAAGGTCATTAATAAATATAGAGAAGAGAAGAGGTCCAAGTATGGACCCTTGAGGGACACCTAAGGTAACAGGTACATAGGTGGATAAAGTATTTTGCCAAAGTACTGCTTGCTGTCGGTTGTCAAGATAGGATTGGAACCATTTTATGGAAAGTGGTTCTAATGACAGAGATTTTAGGATGTTTAAGAGAATTTGGTGATTTACCATGTCGAATGCTTTGGACAGGTTGATAAATAGAGCAGAAGAGAGGTTATTCCGTTTTTTTTGGTGCCTGTTAATATAGTCAGTAAAAGACAAGAGGGCAGTGGTAGTGCTGTGTGAGGGTCTGAAACCATGTTGGCAGTTGGAAAGAAAATTATTTTCAATTAAATGGTGGAGTAGTTGCTTATGGATACATTTCTTCATAATTTTAGCTAGGGGAGAAAGTAGGGCAATGGGGCAATAGTTTGATATTTCTGTGGAATGTCCTTCTTTATATAGGGGGATTATATGCGAGACTTTCCATAAGGTGGGGATGTAACCTTCAGTAATTGATCTGTTGATCAGTATGGAAATAGGATAGGCTATGGCCTTGGATTATAGCTGTAGATATTCAGAAGGCAGTAGGTCTACAGAAGGAGAGCATGGTTTCAGTTTATTCAAAAGGGTTTGAATAAATGAGGTTGTGACAGGTTTGAAATGAAAGGTGGGGGTGGGGTTGAGGAGTATGAGGGTAATGTGAAGGTATTAGGTGATAGTTGACTGGCTAGTAATTGGATAGTATCTGTAGAAAAGGTATTGAAGGTATTAGCTGTATGGATTGGATTATTCAGGTCTGTATTTTGAGGGTTTGGTGTAGTAGATTGACCTGGGTTAGTAATTGCTTGATGCTGGCCCATAATTTCTGTGATTTGTTGTGATTAGATTGTTGATATTGTAAGTAGTAGTTTTGTTTGTCAGAAAGTATGGCCTTTTTAGTGTCATTTCTCAGCTGTCTAAATGTTAGTTGGTCAGCTGTGTTTTTTGTCATTCTTCATTTGGCCCAGTATTTATTTCTGATGTGAATTTTGTGTTTGGTTTCATTGGAAACCCATGGGGCAGGCTTGGCCTTAATTCTTATAGATCTGGTAGGAGCATGGTGATTAAGAATGGCAAGGAAGGTAGAATTAAAGAAGTTAATGGCTTCGTCTAAAGGAAGATGTTTTATGGGAACCCAGTTGCATGCTCTAAGTTCCATTAGGACTAGGTCAGGGTTAAATTTCTTTTTGGATCTAATATGTCTGATAGAGGTTGGGGTGGGGTGTTGGCTTTATGTCTGATGATATAGGTAAGTGAGTGGTCACTGATGTCATCAGGGAGGGTTCCAGAATCATAGTAGTGAGTATGATTGTTAGTGAGAATCCAGTCTAGTGTGTTTGCTTTCTTGTTAGATTTATTTATTCTGTTGGGGGAGGTAATGGTTTGAGAGAAACCATATAGGTTTATGTGGGTGGTAGGGAGGCAACTACAATAGGTATTCCAGTCTAAATTTATGTCACCTAGGATTATGCTTTCTTGAGGCAGGTGTTGGTATAGCCAGCAGAGGATATTTTCCAAGGTGGCTATGTTATTTCCAGGGGGCAGATACAAACAGACGATATAGATTGATTTAGCATTGTTAAGTTCAAGTTTAGCAATGAGAATTTCTAGTTTGGAGTCCAGAGGTAGACTACAGTTGTAAGTAGTTAACTGAAAGCCAGATTTAAATAGAATAGCCACACCACCACCTTTTTTAGCTACTCTGTCAAGCCTTAGGATATTATATCCAGGTGGGATAATTTCATTATCTTTGATGACAGGTTTTAGCCATGTTTCAGTTAGGCAGATAATGTAAAAGGCATACACGTCTAGGAGAGCATGGAGTTGAGTTACTTTGTTGTTAATGCTACGTATGTTAAAATGAGCTAGTAGGAGTGAGTTAGAAGGTCTTGCAAGGGGAGAATTGATCGATTCATTAAGGTTATGAAGAGTGATAGGGGTTGCACTTGAACCTTATTAATTTTAATTTCATTTTCTAATGTTTTTGCTTCTGTTTTGTCTAACCTGCATGCTATTTGGTTTATTGTCTTAGCAAAATTTTGTAGTTGGACTGCAAATTGTTATATCACCATTTGCATTGGTTGCAAGGCCATTTTGAAGTCTTCTGTATCAGGGAACTGGTCTGTTTTTGATTTGTTAGTACCCTTTTGGCTTTCTAGTTGTCTTGTCATTCTAAGCTGATTGGAGAAAATTTCTTTTTCTGGTGTAATTGCTGCTGAAACTTTTGATTTAGATGTTTGTGTGTCCATAGTTTATGCTTCATTTGCCATTGTACGTTCCTCTTAAGCAATAGCTTTATTTTCGTCCTTATAGCTCCACAGGCTCTGGTCACAATGAGGTAAGTCTTTTGCTTCTTGCAGGTAAGTAACTGTGTTTTTTGGAAGTATTCCTAATTAGTGGATGTTTAAGCCAGCCCTTATAAGCATTTTGAATCTGTGACAGGCATATTTTGGGTTGGTTTAACTGAAGTGTCTCTTGCCGTTGACAGAGCCATGCTAACAGTGTGCTAACAGGTCAGCCGCCATCTTCCAAGCATTTACCAAATGTTTAGTTGCAGAAGGATTCAACAATGAAATCACTACAGAGTCAGCTCTGGGATTAGAAAATAAGTATTTGTAAGACTAAGGAACCTTATTCAGTTTATCTGACTTCCTGGGAGGTGCAGGCTGTTTGTCAAACATGTTGCAAACTGTAAATAAAAACAGCCTCTAATGCTGGAAGAGGAGGAGCAACAGCATTAGGTGAAGGAACAGCAGTAATTGAAGAAACAGCAGCGGGTGAAGGAACAGCAGCAGCAGGTGAAGGAACAGCAGCAGGTGAAGGAACAGCAGCAGGCGAAGGAACAGCAGTAATTGAAGACACAGCAGCAGGTGAAGGAACAGCAGTAATTGAAGAAACAGCAGCAGGTGAAGGAACAGCAGTAATTGAAGAAACAGCAGCAGGTGAAGGAACAGCAGTAATTGAAGAAACAGCAGCAGGTGAAGGAACAGCAGCAGATGAAGGAACAGCAGTAATTGAAGAAACAGCAGCAGGTGAAGGAACAGCAGTAATTGAAGAAACAGCAGCAGGTGAAGGAACAGCAGCAGATGAAGGAACAGCAGTAATTGAAGAAACAGCAGCAGGTGAAGGAACAGCAGCAGGCGAAGGAACAGCAGTAATTGAAGAAACAGCAGCAGGTGAAGGAACAGCAGTAATCGAAGAAACAGCAGCAGGCGAAGGAACAGCAGTAAGTGAAGGAACAGCATTTGGGGGAGGAACAGCATAGGCTGAGGAAATTCCAGTTGTAATAAATCACACACACACACACACACACACATATATGTGTATATATATATATATATATATATATATATATATATATATATATATATATATATATATATATATATATATATATATATATATATATATATATATATATATATATATATATATATATATATATATATATATATATATATATATATATATATATATATATTTTTTTTTTTTTAATGGGATGGCATTTTGTTCCCACTGAAAATATTGATTTCTTCTTGAAGTGGTTTCAGAAAAGAAAATGATCCAAGGGAAATCAGAACAAATACTCTCCTTGGAGTCTGAATCTGTTGCCTGAAGAAAAAATAACTGAATTTGTACCCTATAATTCTATTCCCTGTTCATCACACTGTGACTCTTCAGAAAGTGAAGAATTTCTTTTTCTCTTACCTGTATAACCATAATGTGGTGGGTTAAGAGCCTGAAATAAGACAGGAACTAAGCATCCATATCTACAGTAACACAGATAGGGGAAGATAAATGTTTAACTTTTTTTGCTTCTTTTTAACAGGAATAACCACAGAAGCAGTGCACTTCATGTCAGGAGACATCACCCTGGAGAACAAGGGCCAGATAGAGAAGCATTTTCCACTCCTTCCTCTGAGACTGATTAGAGTGGTTCTCCCATGCCCACATAGTACACTTCAACAGTTGCAGACAATGTGTCTTAATCCCTGGTCCATAGTGGGTGAAGGGGCTACACCAGGGGAACCTAGGCAAGAAGATGAGTGGTCTGAAGAACCTGAAATGGCCACTGCAGGGTCACACATATGTGGCTGGGACAAGGAATCAGACTGCTAAACTGACAAAGTCTGTCTTGAAATATTCTTTTTCTTCTGTCTGGAGGAAGAAAGAACCAAGGAACAGATAACCCATTCCATGGTTAAGCCAAGAAAGAAGCTTGAAATGAGACAAGTGATACAAGCAATAGCCAGTAAAAGGTAAGTTTAAAAAAATTGTGTTCTCACTAAAATTATGCAGTGGTAAGCATAAACCACGCTTGCTCCAGCTTTTAAAAATAATTTACAAAATTAGTATTAATAAAAAGTACAGTAAACTTAAAGAAAACAAAAGTGTACACTAAAAACAGTAAAAAGAACCACACTGCTTCAGCTGACAGAAATGTCACATGACAGTCCCAAAAACATTAAAACCTAGCAAACAGTTGTTTGAACAATAAGTACGGTTTGGATCATATATTTAAATGTGAAAGTTTTTTTTCCTTAAAGGGAACCTATCTGCTTAATAATGGAGAAATGCTAGCCAAGCATCAGTCCTTGAACATCTGCAAGAGGAGCACTATTCTGTAGCAGGAAAGCTCTCAAGGGCTTGATTTTCAGGCTGCTGTTTATCACTGCTCTGTTTGAACTCCTAATGGCCTGGGAATGGGGCAGGTGCCCTTAAGCTTTAGAAGCTGACCAGCTGTTATATCCTAGGCAGGATATAACTCATATAGCACAGGCTAATACAGCAGTGATCTAATGATGAACACCATTGGGCAAGTTAGTGTAGAGTAAGGTAACATTACACATAATCCAAACCGTCCTGTGTTGGTATGTATGTAAATAGATAGATAGATAGATAGATAGATAGATAGATAGATAGATAGATAGATAGATAGAGATTTAACATCTACTGTGAAAAGAAGACAAGTTTTATCACTGGTAATCACACATAACCTAAGCCTATTCAAAAAATCCCAGTAATCTTTCACATATGATGACAAACTTTGTGCAATTGGATTCAACAAATTATCTATATAAATGTAAATACTTTCCTTAACACAGTCTGCATTTGGTACTATAGGTCTGAAATGTGATTTTCTAATAGTTTATGCAGTTTGGAAATACCAAACAACACTCCATTTTTTATAATCATTATAACCTTGTAACAACAAATCATGAATTTATTTATTTATTTATTTGACATTTGTTGAGTGGGAATGTCTGACTGAGCAAAAGCCCTTTTTCAGAGGAGACCCAGGGAGAAAAGCTTCAATACAGAGCACATTAAAATATACAAATAATTATACTTATTTAGGCTAAACAAGCATTGGAAACAATGAATACTCTGTTAACATATATACTAATAATATACAAGGTAACTGTACAATTCAATGAAACTGTAAAGTAAGGTTAAATAGGCAATCAGAGAAGAAATTATGAACAAAGGGAACAGTGAGAAATTAAAATGAAGTAGATCTAAGAAAAGGTAAACTAAACTAACTCATATATATAACTCAGAGAAGAGATACAAGCTCTGTGATTTAGAAACAAGAGAAAGAATACTACCAAGTGAAGTAGCATAGACAGGTAGTTGAAAAGGCCCGTGGGAATAAGGGACAGAGAGAAGAAAAGAGAGTATAAGTTATAAGGAATTTACAGGTACATGTCCAGGAACTGCACACATTCATAGAGCGAGTTAGTACTACTACTACTTCCGCATTTGTAAAGTTTATAATGGGTGATTGTGGAACATTAGTTAGTTTTTGCCGATTTTAATATTAATGTAAATGTTAAAGAAAAGTGTTTTGAGAGAGCAGTGTTTAAGACAATTACTTCTGTAAATAATTACTTATATACTATAAGTAATAATCCCTCATAAATACAAAAGAATATACCATGGGGTCAGATGATCCAAATGTCTAGGTTAATTACTAGTGATGAAGTGTTCATTAATGAAATAAGTGTAATTATTGATTTGTTTGTTAAAAGAGGATACAATTCAAAAGCCTTAAGGGCAATGGCAGAACAGACTATTAATAAGAAAAAATGACCACCTTCCACAACAGTCTTGAATAAGAGGTTAACATTTAGGAGTTTAGAATTATCACTCATTAATAATATTTTTTAAAGCATGGCAATGGATAGTAAGATTATTCCAGATATTGTATTAATTGGAATTTGGTATTAGGGAATTCTCAACTTACACAAATTGTCAGTAAAAAATGTAAAATTGTGTATGAAAGACTAGTATGTTAAAACTATTTTGCAGCATAATAATACTTTTATTACTGCCCCAAACAAGTAAATCATGTGTCATCCTTAAAAGAGGGCAATGGAATGCTTTTAGATACTTCTGTGAAGGTTCTTTTCTTAACTGATTACATTGTGATATGATTATTTACGCAAAAACACATTTTACATGCAAATCAGCAGGTGTGGTTTATCCTGCACTGTGCTCATCCTGTGAAGCATTTTATATAGAAATGACTAATAGAAATTGAATATAAATATATTAGAATATTGCTTTGATATTAAAAAAAAGAAAAATGTGAATAATTCTTTATATAAGCACACATTGGAATGTAGTAATTATATGAAGATTTATTTTTTTTTGTCCTGGACCAAAAAATATTAATTTAAGAGAAGGGGGATTTTAAGAATAAGTTACAGCAAAGGAGACCATTTGGCAGGTTAAACTGCAAGCAGGTAAAGCAATTGGTCTGAATGGAGTTATCATCCTCTTCAGCAAGGTTGATGTTCCTGCAAACTGCTCCATAAATAGCAATACCTTAAACATGCAATCAATAGTGAGAGACCTGAGCATGCAGGTGGATAGCAACCTTACCCTTGATAAGCATGTCTCCACAGTTGTAAGAAGGGCATTCTATGTTGCTCGCCTCATAAGTAAGGGCATTGCCTCCATAAAAAAGGAGGTTATAACCCCCTGTACTCTTCCCTCACCAGGCTAACAATTGAGTATAATCATCCCTTTGGTATTTACCCCTCTAAGCATCTGCCGCAATTGCAGAGATCACAAAGGTTTCTTATAAAGAAAATTCAAGGTCTCCAGCACACATCATATGCAGATAGACTGAATTCACTGTCTCTTTACTCTGTCATACAGACTGCTCAGAGGTGACCCGTGCCTTGCATATAAGGCAATATCCAACCCTGCCTTAATGGAAATGCTATACATTCGCAAGTCCAACGGTACACGTGTCACATCCTCAAGGGACCTTAACTTGGTATGTGACATCAATAGAACTTGCTGGAGGGACAGATTTATCTTGCAGAGGTTACCTCATCTCTGGAACAGACTTCCAATCCATGTTAAGCAGAGCCCCTCCTTGACCCTATTTAAGTGTAATTTCATGACTGTAAGGGAAACCATAAATTCACCCCAGGGGTTCTACCTGTGTCCCTCTTAGATATCGGTAATAGGTGCTGATTTAATGTCTACCCAGAACAGACAGTCTTGGGAACAAGAGTTAACTTGGCTAGGCTTGAAAGGGCCCTAGAGCCATTAGCCTAGTAACCTCCTATAATCCTATGATCTTAAATGTTTTTAAAACATGGATTCTTACATAAAAAATAATATTTTTATATTAATATTGATTTGGATTGTTTTTATAACGATTAGAAGTCATGTGATGTGTCACGCTATAAATTGAATTGATTTAGATAAATGTTCATTCTGAAGAAGTCTTTTCTATGTGGTGGACAATGTTTTTATAATGATTAGAAGTCATGTAATATGTCACTTGCCATAAATTGAATTGATTTAGATAAATGTTCATTCTGAAGAAGTCCTTTGTATGTGGTGGACAAAAGCACTAAATTATTAAAGCAATTCATTTTTTCATTGTAACCTTGAAGTCCTTTTTGTTTTATTTAGTTGTTCAAATTCACATTATGTTATCAAAAAATAACATAATCGAATGGCCAAAACATCGAAAGGGCCGCATTTCAAAACTTTTATTGTGGGGGGCTGCAACCCCCACACCACCCGCTAAATATACATTCCAACTCGGATCGCACTACAGTGAGGAAAGGGCAAATATCCCAATCTTCACTGTACTGCGATCCCACAGTTCAAACTTCGAAATGTGGCCATTTCGATGTTTTGGCCATTCGATTACGTTATCTTTCGATAACGTAATAGGAACCCTAGTTGTTCTACACATGTGCTGAAATTTTTGTTCTTAATTTGTGTTTATTTTCTGTATTCCTCTTTCAAATGCCGCCATCAACTCTTTCCAGGATGCTTTACCTGACATGGCTCCCTGCACTACTTCTGGAAATCCTTCAACTAAACAACATTCACTTACACCATCCACCATACTGTCTGCATTCCTGTTGGTAACTTAACATTCTGCTTCTCCAGACCTCTTTTTAAAAATTTCCAGTATCGGGCATCAATAATTTTTACATTACAAAGCTCCATTACTAAGATATTTTTACCTCCATAGCAAGCATATGAAAAAAGTTGAACAAAGCAGAGAAACTGGGGGACATATCTTCTTACGGTATCATTATCTGAAGTAAGTGCTAACATCTTTAATGTTACATCCATGAATGTGGGATACTTTCAAATGCTTTTTTGTAGTCTGTCTATGCCATACTTAGATTGTTCCCCTTTTTACAATTCTCCAGTGTGACTTTACTTAACAACAAATGATCCTTTGTTCCATATGACCTTCTTTTATTACCTTTTTGTTCTATTGCTGTGATTGAGTTTTCTTCTAAATGTCGGCATCAATTTCATTGTATAGTTTATATGTTGTCGGAAGGCAAGTAACTGATCTATAGTTTTTATTATAGCTTGCAGATTCACTCTTAAGTCAGAGTATTGTTTTTCCTGTTGTTAACCAGGCTGGTGTCTGTTCGGGTATGCATATAAATAGTTCTTACTCATGGCTAAATCTTCATTTAACAATGTTAATACTTTCAGCCAGAAGTTAGGTACTGCATCTGGGCCTGGGGTTTTCAAATTAGGAGTTTTTCTTAACTTTGTTTCAATCTCTCTGTCCATTACCTCATCCCATTTCATATCATATACTTTCTTTTACTCCTTCTATCCATTTAGCATCTTTGTTATGTTCCACTTCATAGATATTTCTCCAAAATGTGTCTATTTCTTCTTTTTTTGGTGGTGTTTTAATTCCTTTTGCCTTATTTCCCAATTCTCTATAAAACTTTTTTGGGTAATCAATAAATTGCTTATTTTGTAATTTTTCCTTTATATTTATCTTAATATCTTCTACTTTTTTCTGCCTGCACTGATATTTTTAGTTTATTATTTGTGATAGTGCATTATAGATCAGTTCTGATACTGCACATTGCTTTTATCACATCTATTTTTCTGAGTATTTTTGCTGCTCTGCTCCCTCGTCTATACTCTTCTAATAGCGACACTTCTTAATTGCTGTATAGTTTCCTCCATTCAATACTTCCATGATAGCATTCAAGCTCTCCCTTTCCTTTCCCTTACTACCCTGTGTTTTTGTGGTAAACTTTATCTGTTATTAATTTAGCTGAATGGTAATATATCCTATTTACTTCTGTTATATAGCATGAATCTTTAATTACTGTGTTCATTTGTTTTATGAAACTTCTAACTTTTTGGGATTTATTGACTTTCTGCAGTCTACTTCTTTCATTGATCTTAATATGTCTGTCCATCTCTATTAAATCAAGCAACTCTTCTCTTAGATCATTTTCTTCTAAACTGAGGGCACATTCTTTGTTCTCCATTCTATAGAAAGTTCCAGAGCATCTTCCTGTGCCACATTCTCTTCAGTTTCATTCTGTATCATCCATTTCTCTTACATATTGGAACTCACTGGCCTATTTGACTGCGTCTGTCTGCAAATTCTGGGCTTCTTGTGTAACAGTAACAATACATAATTTCTTTCTTATCCTCAATAGTCCACTCTATCATCTTTATGGCTCTTTTTTTGTCTATCAGTTTTTGTGGACTTTTACTTCTTTGTAAAAGAGGGGGGCCACCCCCCCGGAGTTAGCCTAGCCACATTGCAGGAATGTTTCCGTGTCTTGAGGATTCGACACTGTCATTTTTTCCAGTCCTAACAGTCCTAGCAGACCAGTGCACTTACCAGGATTGAGCACTTTTTTTATCCTGGGTCTTGTGCACCCAGTTATCTTTTTTATTTCAACCTACCTCTGTCCATAATATATGATAAATCTATATAAAATGCACTTACCTCATGTATTCCCTTATGATGCAGCAGGCTACTTGTCCACCCCCCCAAAAAACAAAACACCATGATCCCTTCCTACTTTCCCCTCCTGCTGCATCATCTCTTACATTAGTAAGTCACTGCCCTCTTCCCTCCTTAAAAAAGTCATTTGATATCATTCACGATGAATGTTTATTCAGGTTTCTTTCCTCACAACATCTTACTCACACTTCCATTACCTTCCTGCTATAAAATAATACACTCTTAAACATAGTGCCAGCCATAAACATGTCAGACGGAACCTGGGACACATGTGAATAATTTTACTGACCTAAATCCAAGTGTACACATTCCAATCCTCATCAAATAAACTGCCCTATTGCAAATATGCTGTTGTCCTCCACTTTATACCCTCTAAATTGCACAAACAGTAATGTCATCCGGAACAAGGAAATCCCTGCAGAGTACGATAGTCTCTGAGTCCCCCCCCCCCCATCACCCTGCATGAGAGCAGTGGCTCTCCTGTCTGCCCTGTTCAATCACAGCCTCACCTCAGGATTTGTCCCTACCAAATGGTGCACTGCTACAATCATCCCTCTCCACAAAGGAGGAGCGACTACAGACCCTGGGTAGTATCACCCCTTTAGCCTGACAAGTCTGATATGCAAAGCTATGGAACACATCATCATGGACCTAATAAACAAGGATATAGGGAATCTCCATACTCTGGATCCCACACAGTTTGGTTTTGTGAAGGGTAGATCATGCCGCTCACCTTGGTCAACTTCTTTGAGTCAGTCACCAGAGCTATGGATGAAGGCAAGGTGGTTCATACAGCCTACCTTGATATGGCCAAGGCCTTTGATACCATTTCCCACTCAGGAATCATAGAAAAACTCGTTAAGCTAGGCATCAACCCTTATATCACTAGGTGGGTTGCAAACTGGTTCAGAGATAGAACCCACAGTGTGAAAGTAGCTGAACCCAAGTCAGACTGCTGACTAGTCACGAGTGGAGTCCCACAGGGTTTGGTCCTGGGCCCTCTCCTGAATCTACTTCTCTGAAGTCCAGGCCAACACAAAGAGATTCTGGCTGACAAAGTTCACAGACGATTGCAAGTTCGGAGCAATTATTAACTCCCCAAGTGATGTTGACATCCTACAGAATGGCCTCACTGAGACCAACGACTGATGTCAGAACCATGGCCTTAAGCTCAATACCAAAAATGTATCATCATCCCTTTGGGAAAAACCTGGTTCCCATGAATTACCACATTGATGGTAGTCCACTGAACACAGAAGGCATTATAAGAGATCTGAGAATGCAGGTTGACAGCAACCTCTCTTTTGGCCACCACATTGCCACTGCGGTCAGAAAGTCCTTCTATGTGGCACATCTTATTACTAAGGGTTTTGCATCCAGGAAGAAAGACTCTTCCCTCATTAGGCCAATCATTGAGTGCAATGCCCCATTTGCATGTACCTTACTAGACACCTGCAACAACTGCAGAGGCCACAAAAGTAACTTACAAAGAGGATCCTAGGCCTTAAACACATGCCCTACATGGACAGACTCAAAAAACTTCAACTATTCTCTGTCTCATATCGCCTACTTAGAGGCGATCTCTGCTTGACTTACAAAGTCATGTCTGACCCAGCTCTGTTAGAAATGCTACATCTAAAGAAATCCCAATCCCTCCGCACCACACACTCCAGAGACCTCAACCTCATTACCACAATTAACAGAATGTACTGGAGGGACAGGTTCATAACTCAGAGACTGCCCATGCTATGGAATAGACTTCCCATACATGTCAAGCAGAGCACCTCACTGACCCTCTTCAAGAGAAATTTTGATGAGTGGATGGGAAATAAAAAAATCACCCTGGGGATAACTCCAGTAGCTGTACTCCACAGAGGCACTAGTTCAGGAGGCATGAGGCCAGGGTAATCCTGTGGCTAGGCTTGTAAAGGCTCCATGGCCATTAGCCTAGTACATACCTATGAACCTATGAACCTATGAGCTTTCTTCAACAGTCTAAATGTAGCACAGAAAATAAATATTCTATCAGTCTTCATACTGAAATTCAAGATGTACAGGCTGTCTAGCTACTGCCTTCTTTGTCAAAGTCAATAGCATTATTCATTCTAACAGTATGAGATATGTATAAAGGAAACTTCCTCTCTATGTTACTGCTACTCCCATATTAGATGTTAATATAAACATATTTGTCAATATGAAACCCACAGGTATGTGTCCATAGCTTATGCCATCTTCCAAGCTGACTTCCTTCTTTAGTGGTTTCCAAAGGAATAAGTATTTATGGTTCCCCAACACTGACATCCTTCAGTAGCCCCACTTCCATGACCATCCAACCCATCCACTCATCCACGTTGTTTCCAGAGAGTTACATAAATGGCACTAGGTAACCCTCATTCTCTGAAAGGTCTTCTTCTACTGCTCCTCCTCAGTGCAGCAACTGGTGATAAATAGAGGACAGCAAGAGAAAGAAACAGAAACATCACATTCAGTATGTAATAACTAGCACACGCAAATGGACCTATCAAGCTCTGTGCTCACCTACTTTGAGTATCCGGGCATGGGCTGGATCCTTCTCAGTCCCTTAAGAGCTATTTTTTTGGCCTACCTTTCATATAAACACCTCTACTGCTATGTGTCTGCTGGTCTACTGGACCTTGAGACTGCATTCTGCTGGGTATAGCTTGTCCATCTCCTGCCCCACATATCCTGTTGGTCACTACTTCTGACACCTCATCTCATATCTCTAGGCCACCCTATCAACATTCATGCCCTCTTCTCATTTTTGTGGGAAAATGTCATGAAATGATTCTTCATGTACCATATGACTCCTTCCACTTTCAATGTGGGTGGCAGCACTGACTGAGCATACTCAGTCACCATCAGGACCCCACATAACTACCTTGTTCCAAACCTCCTTCAGGATACCTGCCAATGACCTGCTTCTATATTGATAGCTACATAATTACTGACCTGATCTCATGCTTGGCCTCCAGCCATACAACTTGGAACACCTGCATAGGTGAATACCAAGTCTATCTAGCCCCTTGCCCACCTAACTCCTGGTAGAAAAGAAGATATAGCAAGCTAAAGACAAAGAAACAAAATATCCCTCCATTTCTGTCTCATCAATACAGTGTGAGGTAAACTTTGTTAACCATAGCCCCCACTTGTCTGGAGTACCAGAAATCCTCATTAAAACTTCTAAACTTCTGCTTCTCCAATTTGTCACAGGGGCAATTTTCTGCACTGCCCACACTCCACAGTCTTCCTTAACAGCCTCTGATTTCTATGGGTGGCCTTTATAAATTAAATCTGGGACACTTAGAGTTTGCTGCAACTGTCCTCACTTGATGAAGGGTATCCAGCTACAATTCCAGACAGAGAAGAATCTGGAGGATCAAACTGCACTGTTTTTCTTTATGATCCCAAACATCCAGTCCTTAAATCTCTTCAAAGTGATATACGACTATGAATTTAGCATTTGTATATTAACCTTTCACCCCCCCCCCCCCAGGTAAGCTTTCAAATGTTTTATTGTCCAGTTCATTCTGCTGATGTGCTATCAGCTCCTTCCGTTTCAGCCACTTAGCATTACCTAACTAATTTTCTTAAGGCAATCTAAATTATCAGACAACCCACGGGCCCTACCAGTGTCCCGCAATCTCCAAAGACAGTCCAGCTAACTTTTCACTAACTCTGCCTAGGTTTTCTTAAACCCTTTATTTTATTACTAATCCTTTGTTGACTGGGTCAATCCCATTAGGCTAGTGGCCTCTTTTTTGAGGAGACCTGAGTTGGTATTTCTATTACAAAGGGAAATTTAGCTAGGGCATCAGAGAACATTGCCTAATCATTTCAATAGGGTCTGTGGAATTTTTTTACATCCAGCTACAAAACCACCAACTCAAGCAGCTGGGACCTCAATTTAACATCTCAAAAGAAAGACAGCACACTCTGGAGTGCAGTGCCCATAATACTACACTGCAGTGTCAGCAATCCAGTCACCTGGAGTTGGAGGAGAACCCACAGCCTTCTGATTTTCTAGCACCAAAGGCAAGTGGGCTACCTGTTGCACAACTGACACTGCAAGCAGCTTTATAAAGCAGGTTTAAAAAGAGGTGCAGTCACTGTGTATAACTGATAAGACACGTACAAAAAAAAAGTTTTTAAACTTATTCGGCAATGGAATTGATGGCTTTAACATATCTGTACTTGGAGCAAGCAAGTCACGCTCACTACTGTCTCTGACATGCTCATTAGTATATCCATTTATCTGTCCTATATGGGTCCTTGCCAGTTAAACAAATACCTATAACAGGAAACCACTATGATCAAGTCAAGGACACAGAATACAAAATAAAGAAAAATGAAGGAAAAGTGTTTCTGCAAGAGAACAAATGAATACGCACCTCCCATGCAAGGGCTTTGCCCATCATATACTCCCTTGTGGAACAACTATGTGGTTAGACATTAAATAAATGAAATAGCAATCCATACCACTGCAACAGAAGCACCTTGTTGAAAAAAAGAAATGGTGTAATATACACATACTGTTCAAAATAGTACTTTCCTGGAAAAAATTCCACAATTAAACTAAAATAATTAAAAAAATAAAGTAAAACAGTAAATTTCACAACATACTTTAATCATACAACTACAGTTCTTTCTAACTAAATGGGATCTTGACTTTCTCATGACATTATTAAAGGCTTCCATCAAAAGGGACTTGATGAAACACTATGTTTCCAGGCACACTTCTCAACCTCATAGTGCAAGAAATATATACAAAGCCTAAAATAATGCAGGAATAAATGCCTAAAAATATGGACATACATAAAATATTCCTCTTATAAAATTATAAGATGCAGGGTTTGATTCTCACATGGGGTAATTGGCTAGGCCTAAAATGGCCCACAAGGGCAGTTAGCCTAGTACTAATCTATGAACCTAAAAAAAAAAAAAAAAAAAAACAGGGTATGTGCTAGCTTGCATTTTCTGAAGCATATGAAGTCAGAAACTCAACTATATATCATTATTTAGTGACTTCAATCTTCAGTGATTTACCAGAAACCCACACATTTTATGAAGAACATATTGAAAATATAAGGCAGAAATTTACATTCTGTGAAAATCTGGACAGTTCAGAGGTATGCTTCCATGTTATGTTTTGTTGACCCCAAACTGTTTTACCAACAGTGACTCCCAGATGTTTTATGCTAGATAATTAGTTTGCTCATTCTGTACACTTATTTAAATGCATCCATATAATTATGGATAAATACAGTTCTTCTGACCAGTAGGCAGAAAGTGGCCAGCAATCCCATAAATGTTCCCGTAAAGTCATATATTTCTCAATACCATAAAGCAGATTTAAGTTAATGCATCACATGCATAAAAAATAGTAAAATCACTGGATATTAGAAGTTATGCAGTGTCTATAATATTTCTGCAGCAAAAATTATACTACAAGTACTTCTTTGTTAAAGCCATTCTCACAAGCAACAAATATCCTGTATAATTTAAGAGCTTATTGATGTGTTCAGATGAAATGTTATTAATAGTTTTATTTCTCTAGTTTGGAAGTTGCATTGAGTTGTGTGTGTTTACACTATTGAATCCAGCCATTAAGACATGGAGTTAACTAATTGTCAATCAATTTCTATGCAAACATTTCAAATAGGGTTCTGTTCTTATTCTGTGGTTCTAGTTCTGTGTATCAGTCTTGAATTAAATGGATATAAAAAATGCCATCCTTTCCATTTCAATTACGCATCCATAGTCAGAGTAACACAATGAATTTCACAAAAAAAAAATAATTAATTTGATTGCAGGATAAGCACAGCTCTAGAGACATAAATTTGCTTGCATTCCCTGTTCTTTTAACATGTTAGTTGGCCTTAGTATTGTTAAGGGAAGTATTTGCCTAATTAATTGTGAAACCACTTCAGAGCTTTGAAAGAAACTGAAACAGAATGACTCTAAAAGATTAGTAGCTACCAAAAATTGAAGGTTTTTGCAGCAGCAGTTTTGCAAAGCTTAAACCTTCCCTTGGGAAGTATGCTACACTTCTAAATAAATACCATGATTTGCAGTCACCAAGGAGATTCAGATAGTTATTGAGTGCAAGGATTCAGAGGTACTAAATTACAAAAATAGTGAGATTTTCATAAAACTCTTCTCACAGTGCCACATATACCTTGGGGACAACACTAATAACAGTAATATCGCTGTATAGTGTGTGGTTCACTGCTGCCATAAGTGTATGTGCAGCAGAAGGGATGTTAGGTACCAGTGTGCATTAAATTCCACAGTAACACAATAGCTATATTCTAGTAAGTGGAAAACTCCAGTAGCATTTTCTGTTCTGTACTCCACCATTAGATGCATCCTGATCTCAGACGTTAAAACAGAGCTGCCTTATTATCTGGTGAAAAAAATGTCACTCATATCCAGACTGATTACTAAGCATGCAGATGTGATTCATAATAATAAATGCCCATAATGCATCATTTCTACATGTCATTAATTCAGAGTATATCACAGGATACCATCTCTATAGTTCAATTTCAAATTAAACTGAGCTATCTTATATTTTCATTACCAAAAACAGAAGGTGTGAAGGCATAATTAAAGGTAACTTTGCTTCCTTTTGATTTTCAGTTCTGTTCTAAATGCATGTTGCATGAACATGAGAAACATAACATGCACAAGTCATAGAGGGACACTGACTGTAACAGCATCCTCATGTTCTAGTGTTCTGTACACACTTGGGCAGGTACAAGGCTTGATGAAGAATTTCAGCAAATACACTGCTGCTCAGTACTGAGTCAATTATTATTTCAGTCTTGAATGTAGGCAAGGATCAGATAGTAAGCTATTACACAAAACTGCATTAAAGCACCAAATAAAGTTCAGTTCACAGTATAAACATTGTGAAAATAAACGGTGACTTTCACCCATCATGTTTCCTGCATAGTAACTGTACTAACTGTACACACATTGAGCCTACATCCCTAATTCAGTAGCATCCAAAAGTTATTTTCAGATGCTTGTGACCCAAAACAGAAGAACTGGATCACTGCCATTGTGTAGTACCATATGCATCCCTGGCAGATACATACAGTATCCTAGCACATGTCATGCTGTACAGAAGAGCAGAACTTCTCACTATAAAGGTAGCATGAAGTAGGAGGCAGTATATCAAAGAGTGGTATAAGGCAGCTTTACTCCTTCTGTCCAGCAGCAATCCATGTGTTAGTGAACAGATGGCATGAAACAGGCAGTCGCTGTCCTATACATGCATGGCCGTCCTGTACTACTTTATTCATACTCCCATGCCACACCACCTCTGCAAGTACAAAATAAATGTGGTCAGATGGCACAACAGGCAGAGGGTCAGAGAATTTTTAAAAACACAGGTGAAAGTAATATTTATTAGTGGGATCAGAAGAGCTCTAACACATTATTCTGTTTGCTAAGACAGTCCCTGCGAATAATTGTTTATGCAATATACATTAAAGAAATATTGGGATACAAATTACCGTTACATTTCCACACTTCTATTAGTCAGAAATTATCTGTCATTGGTAGATTACTGGAATGTTTAGTTTTGAAAGTCCCTGTTTCTTAGAACCTCTTTAACCATTTCCATTTAATTTGAGTGGTATGGTGCCAAATGATGGCATCCCCTGCCTTTTAAGCTCTAATTAAACTGGTTAGAATATATGATGGACATTTTGAAACGCAAGGCCTTGGACAAGACATCCTTCACATATATTTGCACAAAATTATGTGTAATATGAGAAAAAGGCTTTCTATCCTCATATAAAAGTCATACTAAATCATTTTATTAGATGGGGTTCTGAAGCATCTTTTCTGAAATGTAAAGGAAAACTCCAAATAAAATCCCCCAAATCCTAAATCCTGTAGAATATTGAAACTTCAAGGAAAACAAGTTGAAAAAAATCATGACCACTGAAATGACTGTAGTTATTTGCTTTTTACTTTACTCAATACAATTCTTCAACATAATGAAACATTCTCCTGTGCTAAAACATTTAAATGAATCATTTTCCACTTTTTTCTTTAGTGAATCTGTATACAAAATATCCAGCCTGAGAAAAATAATGCTGCATTTTGAATAATTAAGACAGAAAGAATTGTATTTCCTAATGTTAAATTTTCCACTTTTTCCTTAGTGAATATACATCCAAACTATCCAAGTTGTATCAATTAATCAAATCTACAGAAACAATGACATCATAGTTTTGAAGTTCTCTGTTTTAAACAAATTCTGTATTTTAAAAATACATTTTTTATTAAACTTATCACATAAAGCAGGAGTAAATAATTGTCATAACACTTGTCTCACTTCTAACAAGGTGTCACAGTTCCCCCATTTTTGTCTTTATGTACAAAATTGAATGAAAAATAACATTTTAAAAAATTAAATTAATAGAATGCCTTTATAGTACTGCTTTTAATGGCATATTGATAGTTGTTTATGCTTTGAGCTAGTTTTCTTGTAGTTTTTCCATCAAAAATGTGTGGCATGTATGACACTGAGATAAATAAGCCAAGCTGAATTACATTTAAAAAGAAAGTCAGACCCAAAGATTTTATCAAAATTATAAACCACTCTGTATGGACTGTCATGCATATAATAACAGTATTTATGGATAGCCAAACATAAAACAGACCAGTAACCATAAAAACAAACAAAAAATGAATGCCAGAATAGTCCACATTACAGAAATGTATCGAGCACTTTAATCTGTTGTATTCATGAGACTTCATTAGTGTTTATGTGAATCATTCTGATGATGTCTCTATGATATATGAGACAAAAGTGCTCAAAAATATTCTGCACTGTGGAATATACTCTGAAGTGTTCCAGCATTCATTTTTGTATTTATTTAAACAGTATTTATAATGTCCATAGGCATACGTGCTTTAGATATGTTGAAACTGTGAACATTGCCAACTGATCTACCTGTGCACTGAACAAACTTGTCAAACTTGTATTCTTTGTGTATACAGATTTTAACTCAGGCCCCAGGTTGTTTAATGCCTCTTGTTGTTTGATAGCTTGAGCAATAGTACCTATATTAGCAGAATAAGTGTTGCATTGGTGAAATAAGCAACATGGCCATGCCTTTCTGTTAACATGTCGAATTATATAATGGGGCATACTCACTTTCTGTTTTATCTTTTATAACATTAAAATGCCTCAGTGTGGTATTCTCAGTGTATCCCCTATCAGTGAACATATTTTTAAAGACTAATGCTTCATCAAAATCTTTACCATCAGATATCACCCTAAATGCCCTTATTGTTTATTTCTTGATCATATTCTTTTTGGTGAATTGTGTGTGACAACTACGTTCATGAAAGTAGGTGTTACTGAAAGTTGGTTTATAGTAAATTCCAGTCCTTACCCTACTAAAAATTCCAAGTTAATATCTAATAAATTTATGTTGTTAGTAGACCAACTGGCTGTAAATTCCAAAAATGTGGCACACTCACTTAAATGCTTAATAAACTCATAAAGTATCTGCATTTTATGTAGAAAAAATTACAAAATAAATTTGAATATCATCATTCCAAAGTACTTCTTTGACCTAGAAAGACACGCAATAGATAAAAAATCCCATATCGTAATACATTTCTACACTGCTGTGGTCAGTTGTCTTTAGGACATTATCATGTTTTTCTAAAATCCTTACAGATAAATAATACCATATCACACACCATCTGCAAATGATTAGTGTAACCCTTGAAAATTTCAGATAAGGATATGCTCCGTATATCCCAAAGTGAGAGTACCTGGTAAGAAAGCATCTGTCAGTGCTGAAAGCTGGCTTGCACTGGAGCTGACCTACAGCAATAGTACTTAAAGGTGAGTAGTCAATAAAATGGCAATAGATGTGACAGATGGCAAGTAGACACTGAGTAATCCTTCAATATCATGATTCCACAGACAATATCAATGTGAAACAGCATATATTTTACTCATTATTGTGCCTATGGTTTAAAGACTCTGCAGTATTTTTTAGTTTCTAACACACAGATTACTTATCTTTAAACGTTCTTCTGCTTTGTGAATACTTTTCAGATGACAGTTAATAGGTAATAAATGTTCCAGAGTGTGTGTGTGTGTGTGTGTGTGTGTGTGTGTGTGTGTGTGTGTGTGTGTGTGTGTGTGTGTGTGTATACGTACACATTTTATAATATACCAGAATTTTTCAGCACTCAAAAAATATAAAGCCAATGAATCTCTGCACTTTATTGGAACCAATGGAAATCATTGGAAATTAAAGCACAAACTGGTTTCACTCAGTTTAATTTCTCCAAGTGTTTGGGGTTTCTGACACCATGAAGAGAACACACCCCATTCCTAAGCCAGGGTATGATTAAAATTCATGAAATTTGTATTGCTTCAGTCTTTGATGTTGGTCTTTATTCCTAGATGTCAAGACCATTTTCAGTATTAGCTATGTTAGCATTACTTAATCAGATTGTTCTCTTTTATTCATGTTTTTGTCAGCCCTTCATCAATCCCCAAATATTTATACACTCCCATCTGCTGAGGTACTTTTATATCTCATTCCTCTTCCAAGTCGATATTTTATTGGTCCTACAGTTTTCAATTTAAATCTTGCTTTTGCACATTCATCAAGACCAAATGTAATTGTATATTATCTCAGAAAGTTTTAACCTTTTGCAGTTTTGCTTTCAGATCCTCATCCAACAATCTATTCAATTTTAACCATTCAAAAAACATAAATGAGATATCTTTAAACCAGCTTGTTTCCTGGGAGATAAACTATAACCGTAGCCTAATCTGTTAAATAAGCAGCTTACTAGGTTAAGAACAAGACAAAACAGCAGCAGTGACAAATGATCACCCTGGAATATTCTACTTTGCAATTTTATCCTTGGGATAATAATTTGCCCTTTGTCGTGGCTTAACTATAAAGTGGTTTACCACTGCAATATAATTGGTCCATGTAGGATCTGTCTTATACATCTGAAAGCATAATATAGGATTGTAGGATGCTACTGAATGCTTTTTTTCTTTGTAATCTATCCATGTCATACAAGTACAATATAAAGATTTATATGAATCATATAAATACTTACTTATGTACTATAGTATATACTGTACTATATGGTTTTCTGAAGGTAGGTTGTTTACCTACCTTCATAAAAAGGTAAAAATAATGCCCTTTCAAAATATATTATGAAAGTAGATAAACAACATACCTTCAGTTTTATGGTTTTAGAAGTAGTGTCAGAAAACAAGAGAAGTAGAGACACTATTAATTATATAAAATTTGTATAAATGCAACAATAAATTGTAAAAATTGGATGCCAGATATGGTTTAAGACTAAATGAAGAAGCTTCTTTGAAACCTGTACTGAAACAGCATAGTTTACGTCAATTAGTCTATTTAATATTTATTGAATTTATAGTATTTATAGGAGTCATTTATATCTTATTTTATTTAAAAGTATATATTATTATATATATAGTATTATTATTTTGAAGAGTATAGGTTATACTCTAGTATTATTTATGTGTTTAAATGTTTTAAGTGGATGCCATCATGTGATCTATATTATTTGTTATAAAGAGTGGAGTGTGTCTCATTTCTGTAATTAATTTATTTGTAACCTGAAGAAGCATGAGTGAAAACACATTTGTTTTTTATCTATGTTAAATTTATGGTTTTCTGTCTTGGCACTTGGTCCTGTTTTTTATAGTTTGTTGCATTTTTGGTGAGTTGACTAGGCTTTATTGTAGCCTGTCATTCTGTTTATTGTTTTATTCATTTTTTGGAGGTATGACAGATGGACATGGCAGATAATTTTATTATTAAATTAGACTACTTTCCCTCTCTGTTCTCAAAATATTACATCTACACATACAAACAGAGGTATAAATAACTTCTTTAAAGCTAATGGTTGCCTTCAAGTTGAAAATACATCCTTGGATACTGACAATTTTTTTGAAAAATAAAGTTTTGGAGCTGATGCATGAGCTAGAAAGGAAAATGTTGCAATTTAAATGATTACAATGGCAATATATAACATCTGATACATATATCAAAAATAATATAGTTCCTCCAGGTCTACATATCTTAAAGACGCCTACTTACAAACAACAGCATCCAGAGCTCATAAAGCAATGGCAAAAACTCAGCCTTAGAGTGAGTACAGAATATATATCTATTATGAATTACTTCTTTGCATCCATAAGACAAACTTAAGAAAAAATTCTAGCTTTAAATAACAAAATTAAATCCAGTTTGAGCGTTGATTCCTGCATTCAAAAATACAATTAAATACTAGGCAATGTTATGATTTATGATAGCGGGAAAAATATATACAAAGAAATGTATGATACTAAGAGATATAAAGGACTTCAAACAAGGTTTTTTTTTCATGACCAAGAGCACACAAGCCAGTAAGGAATTGATTAGAACAGACAAATCTGACAGCAGACACTTAGAACAGACAAATCTGACGGCAGACACTGCTGCTTCTTTGTCTAGAGAGAGTCAATTTAATAATGACAACTGTAGTGTTTCTGATGAACATCTGTGTTTGCTAACTCCATTTACGCAACACCCTTTTCAGCAGGAGACCACAAGAGGGCAAAGCAGGGGATGGCAAAGGCAAAAAGACAAGAAAAAAGAAAGAAACATCAGACAAACAAGGAATATGTCTACATGCAGCATGTTGAGGGACTAGATGTAGAGATTTTCAATAATTCTTCTAAGGAATTAACTCCATCACAAAGTAGTTTGCTTAGGGAAGGCTTGTCATTCACTCCTTTAAGGCATCGTAATGTTGTCATGACTATAACTGACCTTCAGCTGTTTAAAAGGAATTTGAATCTTTGTCTAACATTTGTACCACAGAACCACTGTATAACAGATGCATCTTCAAGGATGTGCGAAAGTGACATTAGGAACTTTTTTGATAAAATAGACTAATAAACTACATAGGTTTTATAATTTGACTTGATGAATATACTGCTCTTCAAATGTTAAAAAATGATGACAATATAGTCATCAAACAAGCTGATAAAGGTCGGGGGATAACTGTCTTTGATAAAATAGGTTATAAGGGACATATTTTGAATTCATTATCAAACAAAATTACCTATAACCTAGTTCATAATTTTTTTATTAAATAAGTTGTTATGAAATATAAGACTATTACATATAAATTACAAGCAAATGGTAAAATGATGTCTGATTTATTCAAATATGTCTTTGTCAATGATCCTGCTGTTCCAGAGTTTTATGGATTACCTAAAGTTCACAAGGACAGAGTGCCTCCCCATGAGGCCAATTGTTTTGAGTCGAGGTTGGATAACAGAACCCGTTAGTATTTATTTAGAAAAGTTGTTACATTTCTTGATAAAGGATGATAACACAGTGCTAAATGACACTGAGCATTATCTTGACAATTTTTTCAATGGCATGAAACTAAACAATGTAAATATTTCTTGTTTGTTAGATTAGATTTGCAGTCTCTGTTTACCAGCATACCAAACACTGAAGGTTCAGAGTTTGTTAGAGAATTTTTAAAAAGTTGTCCTTTCTACTTCTTTGATTAATTTACATTGTACTTTATTAGGACTAGTCTTTGGATAAAATGCATTTGCATTTGCAGGTAAATATTATCTACAACAAATGGGCATTGCTACGGGCACAACTTGTGCCAACAGCTATGCCAATTCAGTACTTTTACACTAGAAAACAAATTTGTTTTAATGTCAAGAATATATACAGAAATTCCATCTTAGTCTATAAACATTTTGTTGATGACGTTTTCCTTGTTTCGAACAATGAATGGAACAGTTCAACTCAAATGACATCATTCAAGGACTATCTAGAGACAACTACGAGTTTCCTAACATTTGATTTACACTATTCTAATAGTACAATCAGTTTTTTGGATGAATGTATAACGTCTGACTATGAGTGGTACATTAACACTGATCCCTGAGATTCATTAGCAATCATGTAGGCTTCACTCTCAGCCTACACAATTTAAGCATGTTAGTATGATGAGCAGCAGCACTAATCGACTAGTGTGGACGGCACAGTGGTGCAGCGGTAGTATTGTCACCTCACAGCAAGAGGTTTTCCGGTTCGATTCTCAGCTGGGGTGCCTTCTGTGTGGAGTCTGCATGTCCTCCCTGCATTTGTGTGGGTTTCCTCCAGGTGCTCCGGTGTCCTCCCACGTTACAAAGACATGCATCTGGAATATTTCTCCCCGGGCCTCCGCTGAAAATTGGCTTTGTTCCAACTCGGACTTTCTGGTTAACAAATGTTAAATAAAAAAAAAAAATCGAATATACTTGTTGCTCATCATGCCTCCACGTTTGCAAGCACCTTTCCAAAGCCAGCAATAGTGTTTGCAGCTATGGAAGGGTGCTTGCAAGCATGAGCACAGAACATAAACAAAACACTTACCTAAAGACAAACCCAAAATACAAGCACAAGCTGTAGCCCTGAAATATAAAGCACAAGTACAGTGAAAGAATTCTGAAGGAAGGGAAGTGATATAGGAGAACTGTACATAAATAATAATGGTTTGTAATGCATAATTAATTAACAGAGAAGGGGAAATAAGTACATTGTACTCATATACTGCTGGCAAATGTGTTGAAGCATCAAAGAAACATTTCTGACATAAATCCTGCAATACTGAGGTAACACTAATTAATGCCAATGAAAATACAGGCATTATGCACATAAATAAAACTGAGATGCTAACATAAGATGTGATAGGGATATAAGGCTGCACTGTAACAAGGGAGAATTAATATCTGCTATACATGTTAATACAATGCTGAGTAGAGATAATGGTTAGCAAGAACAAAAGATACATTATGGAATAAGTGCATAGCCTGCATTTATTGCATATCAGACGTATATACAAGGAATTTAAGTATGCAAGCTGACACTACTATTGTATTATCAACCTCAACATGCATACACAAGAACCAATGAACGTTACAACTGTCATGTCATACACATCAAAACATGACATCATTTTGCAAATAACTGTTGATGCACCCATAGGAAAGGTGTTTGTCATCTAAAACATGTTACAGACAAACAAGTGTTGTCTAGTCATATTAATGCTAAATGGTAATATAATAACACTCAACACATGTGTGTGACAAATGACAACACAGATTGGATGACATTTCATGATTTCAAATCTTTCATTGGTAACTTGCAAACATCCAAGACATCTTTATATTGGGCATGCTGCCATGGAATTAAGGGGGACATTAGCATAATAGCAATTCAACAGCACCAGAAAATGTCATAACAGAGGACGGACCAGTCACAGTTTCTGATAGTTTGGCAGCAAGCCATACAAAAAGACATGTTTATGGAAGCCTTCATATTCCATTAAGCATGCAGTGTTATGAAAACAGTAGTAGTAATAAAGAAATGCCCAGATGAAGACATGCAATACAGAGCGTAATTATTTTGGAAACATGTAATGCCTGTAAGCAATGAATGACATGATAAACATTTGCATCATTTTCAAACATACCAGGACAAATATCAGAGAGATGCATACCAGTCATGGGCTCCACAAAAATATGCATATCGGTTATGTCATGAAGAACACTATTGAAGGATTGACAGCACTTTCCTATCATAAGGATTATGACTACCCTACCTTGAAGGACATTAGCCTGAAAAAGGTGGCTATTTTACTGTGCCATAAATATTGTCTGTGTGTAAGCCACTGCTATCTGACACAGGTGCCTGATGGGCAGATAATACTAGATTCAAACCCTTCTTATGCTACTAGGCTCCCTACAGACCTCTGTATTGACTATATGAGCCACAGCAGATAGTAATGGAGGCTGTCACAAATAACTGAAATCAATGTGCACAGTAACAAAAGAGTTTTGAATATAATATGAACGATCTGGTTTATTCCAAATGCTGAAAAGGAGCTACATATGTTACTGTGCACACAACAGTTAGCAGTACAATATCAATGTTTCTTTGACAAGTAAGCTGTTTCCATCATGTAGTACACACACACTGTCCCAGAATTGAACCATAGTCTTTCTGTGTAGGTATGCTATACAAGCCAATAATCAATGCATGTGTTGCAGGAACACTCACAGCATGATATGCCAGGAATAACCATTTCACTGCCATGCAGTCACAACCTGTGATGATATGTCAGTCCAACACACAAGGATAAGAATAACTAGGTACAATGGTGTTTATGTAATGTCAGTACAACCATACAAGGTTACCCTTTCAAGAATTAAACAGCAAGCTATGTAACTCTGACAACTAATGTCATGTGGAAGTACCACAAGTGTCACAGTGGAAGTCTTAACACAAACATGACACTCCATCTATATTACCGTATTACATCATATGTATGTGTTGCAAACAATTGCTTTGAGATAAATGGTGGAGTCCTCTCACACTGTACATGGACACATTATAACCATGGTGGATGCCATCCAGGCATTACAGTATAAGGTCCAACAATGCTGACAGGCACTGAATGTGGATGTTGAACATATGAGCATCTGGCAACAGAAAATACAAGATATTGTAGACAATGAGTGCACCATGGTAGAAGTGTCACTACAATTGTGAGATATGTCGGTATGTCAAGGTATTATATTATGTTATTGCTGTAAAGGATATGTGTGCCTATAATTGCTGTATTAAGGCAACAACATACAGAATGTGATCTCATTCTCTCACACCAGAGGATAACACTAACTACATGTCATATAAGGAAAATATAATCACATGTCATTATTAGTCTGAGTAAAAGCATTCTATGTGAGAAATTATCATAGCTTTTTGTAAGAGGAATCAACATCTGTATGTGTACACAGCAGATGTGTTTGACAACAGGGATTGTGACATGTACAGTTGCAATAAGTCTGACACAATGTAGTTTGAGCCGTAGTGGCTGGATTTGAACTAACTACCTAAGATCACAAGATACAGATTAGTGACTGAATCACAGGTGTCACACAACATGTTACAGTATAACTGGGACAGTCCACAGTTGAGTGAATGACATCACCATTGTTTATGTTAAAAGTGGTTGAAGGGCACAATAACATTGTGCAACTACACATCATAAATGTATTCGAAGAGCAGTCTACACAGTATGAGAGTGAGAGACACACTAACAGATGGCCTTAAGCATATGTAGTTAGACATTTTACAGTATCAAAGTTATGCAACACAGGATAATTTGCATTACAACTGTGACATACTGCAGTTATGTAAGCATTATGTAATTACTGTGTTGCCAAAAAGTTATTTTTCCTGGGGATGTTAGGATTTCCTACTGTAACATTGTGTCATTGTAAATCCATTTCCTAAGTGGAAGTGTACATAAAAGTGGTTGTGAGGTGGCCAACAGTATATGACAGTAATCACTATCACACTATTTAAGTAGGGATAGACTTGAACCATCTACCTATCTACTTACACAATCTATACAGCACATTATCAGCAGCCAGAAACACAGGAGAATACTGATTATAACTCAGACATATAGCATTTATGAAGTGATGACATCATCAGTATATTGCCAAGGAGATGTGTGTGGTAAAATGACTTGTACAGCCATCTTGGGTAGTAAACATTGCCACTGCAAATAGATGTAAACCAATCCTGAATTCATTTACAGTTGTAGAAGTTAATCACTGTTGTACTTGAACCCCCTACCTATCTATTTACACATTTTAGAGAACAGTGTAAGAAACATTAACACCACAGGAGAAGTCTGAGAGTTAAAGTGTGAGAGTGCACTTTAGAAAGATTGACTTCATCATTGTGTTGCAGTTGTAAAGAAGATGTGGCTATGAAAGGTGGGATAAGGGGATGGTGCAGTCATCAAAGCAGCTTAAAATGTCTTGCCAGAGTAGAAGTTGATTGAGTAGACCTCTGTTGGAGGACATACTCACCTGAATGCAACCATACACACAGATACACACACACACACACACACACACACACACACACACACACACACACACACACACACGCGCGCATGTGTGCGCGTGCACGTTCCCTATATTGAACATTGAACCTCCTACCTATCAAGCTACATAATCTAGCGAGTACAGTATTAATACAAAGTGTCACAGCAGAATTCGGACTCTTAAGGGGAAAGAGTGCATTTTTAAACAATCTGAACAAATCAGTGTGTTGCAGAGAGGATGTTTCTGTAAAAAGTGGGATATTGTAGCTGTGTGCAAAGTTAAATGTATTCTTCTCATGGGAACTGAATACAGCACCAAGTGTTAAACACACACAGACAAACACACACACAGACACACACCTACACACATCCAAGTTTCCCATGTTGAGCATCAAACCACCTACCTATCTAAAGAGCACAGTATTAGTCACCAGTGCTACAGAAGAAGTCTGACTCTTAAGGGTAGAAAGCGCTGTTTTGACAGGATGACCTCATCAATGTGTTGCAGCGAGGATGTTTCTGTGAAAAGTGGGATAACTTAGCTGTGTGCAGAGTTAAATGTACTATCTTCACAGAAAAAGGATACAGTACCAAGCGTTACCACATACACAGGCATGTGTCCCATGTTAAGCACTGAACATCCTGCCTGTTTACGCAGTCTAGAGATCACTGTATAGATCTCAAGCTCCACTGGAGAAGTCTGATTCTTAACTGAACAGAGTGCACATTTGACAGGATTACCTCATGAGTGTGTTGCAGAGAAGATGTTTCTGTAAAACATGGGATAACAGAGCTGTGTGCAAAGTTAAATGTATTCTGTTCATGGGAAGTGGATACAACACTAAGTGTTATACACACGTTTCCTGTGTTGAACATCAAGCCTTCTACCTATTTTTTTACTCAATCTAGAGAACACAGTATTATTTGCAGGCACCACAGAAAAAGTCTGACTTTAAGAATGTAAAAAAAGCATGTTTGTACTTGTTGAAAATCCACTGTTTGGAACAGATGGTGCTAGGCATCACAGGTTGTGGACCAAATACATATGTGTGCACAGGACAATGTAACATCACTTTCAGTGACCCATGTAATTATATACTTCTCTATTAACATTTAGATACTGTCCTTCATGTACATTGTATTACAGTGAGGGACATGTACCTGTTTCACAGTATAGGATGCCAAAGAAATGTGGAGTTGTAAACCAGTGGATTATCAATTAAACTTCACTGCCTCTTAATTCTAGGATAATTGCACACTTGCATTTTCTTATACTTGCACAATGTTCATTGACAAGACAAACATACAGTGAACAACATCCTCCAGCCTGGAAAAGTCACCACACCACCCCCAGATATCAAAGGTATTGAGTCACATATAGCCTCTAGTCTCAATAACTACTTTACCTCTTCAATACTGAACCTGGTAAGGGCAATCCACAACACAACCTCAACCCTTAAACTACCAGATTAACTCCACCCCTTCACACTCACCCCAGTACCAACATCTACCATTCAAAATCTCTTAGCTAAACTCAAACCTACCACCCTAGCTGCCGACAGTCTTCCAGCTAAATATCTACAAATTGCATCAAAGGCCATTGCCTACGCAGTCTCCCTACTTATTAACAGATCTGTCGCCCTGCATACTATCCCTTCATTATGGAAAACCTCATATATCATCCCCCTCCACAAGGGAGATCCATTTACTGACCTCTACAACTACCGTCCCATTGCAATCCTATCACCTCTCTCAAAAATTCTAGACAAATGTATCCACCACCAACTCCTTACCCACCTGCTAACCAACAACTGTCTAACTAAAACCCAACATGGATTCAGACCTTCCCATACCATCAACACTGCCCTAATTAACTTTTCCAATACCATAAAATCGCACAGGAACCAAGGAAAGCTGGTCTCTGCCACCTCCTTAGACCTATCCAAGGCATTTGATATAGTTTCCTATAACAAACTCCTCACCTGTCTAGCAGAACTCAACCTTGATGACCCCACTCTACAATGGTTTAACAGTTACCTAAATAACCGGTCAGAATCTGTCAAATGGGGCAACTCCCTATCCCCCCCACTCCCTGTCACATGTGGTGTCCCACAAGGTTCAATCCTTGGCCCTCTTCTCTTCAACATATTTACAAATAATCTCCACCTAGCTACCACTAAAGCCAACATTGTTCAGTATGCGGATGACACTACCCTAATCTGCTCAGCAACAAACATCCAATTACTTCAAAGCAAAGCCGAAGAATCCTTCACTGAGGTAGAGAACTGGCTAAACAACTACGAACTAATACTAACCCCCAAAAAGCACAGCTAATACTATTCCACCCAACCAAACACTGCAACGCCACCTTTACCATCATGTCTACCAATGGCACCCTCATCACTCCAGTAACTAAGGCTAATCTCTTAGGCATCACTATTGATAATCAACTTAAATACAACAAGCACATATCCCAAACTATCTCTAAAGTCCATAAAAAACTAGGTTGCCTATATCGTTGCAAACTATTCCTAACCCCTGAGACTAGAACAACAATAGCCAGAACTCATCTCTTATCGACACTACTTTACACCTCTCCAGTTCTCACCAACATTAACAAAACCGACCTGAACAAACTCTTTACATGCTACAATAAAATAGCTAGGTTTGCTGCCAATAATAGCTCACATTCCTACCATTGCCTATCCCTAACTAAACTCCACTGATTAGAATTTCCAAACCTCCTACGCTACCACCAACTGATCATAGCCCATCAAATTCGCTTACATCCGGAGAAGTGCCCTGCCCTTGCCGACATGCTAAACTTTCACAACCCTAAAAGGGAGCTACATTGTTGTTGTGTCTTTCAGCTTATCCCAGTTAGGGGTCGCCACAGCAGAACTCCGGTCCGCTAATGTTTGGTAGTGGATTTTTACGTGCCGAGTTACCAGCCCTGATGCACAACCTTCAACGAAGGCACACTCATTCACGCATGCCTCCGCACAGAAGACGCTCTAGCTGAGAATCAAATGGGACAACGTCTTGCTGTGAGGTGACAACACTACCGCAGCACCACATTCATGTATCAAAAACCTGATTGAAGTTAATCCATGCAATAACAGTTCTGGGGAGGTCTTATTCTCCCATGATGTTGCCAAAGCATGGAACACCCTCCCACCTGAACTCAGGCTACAAAGTGACACAGGCACCTTCAAAGGCCTTCTTAAATTACACCTCAATACTAACCCTCTCTGCAACTACAAAGACCCCCCTTGAAGACCCACTTTTCCACATGTAAGTGACCCGTTGAAGCCTTTAATGTATACACTATACTCTCACCTGAAATGTACTTTTTGTATATATTGTAAATAATGGTACTACTCCTGAGTATCTTATTGTTCTACACAATTGTTTTTTGTACTTGATTGTTTCTCTTATGTTGTATGCCAGTTTTATTGTTATCTAAAGCATGTATGTACACTGTTATTTCTTTGGAGCTTTTCTCCCCAGGACTCCACTGAAAAAAGACACATGATGTCCAGTTGGACTTATCCTGGTAAAATAAATGTTAAACAAATAAATAATACATAAGACAGTGTTCTGTAGAATACCAGTAATGGATTATGTGTGAATAGGTTAACAAAAATTGTAACACAGTTGCAAGTGTAACCATTGGGGAGCAGACATACATTAATCGACTGACTTAGTTGAGTCAACATCATTCTGAAATCAATATAAGCTGTTTACAAAATTAATAGAGACAGACTTTGATATGAAGAACTGTAAAAAAATGGGCTTCACAATAGGAATCAGGCACATTAATATAGCAGCAGGATAATGATGTATTAAGGAAAAGTGTAGCCAACATTTACAGTCACAGGGGTTAGACAACATTCTGAAACATTTTTCATACACCTGGATTTGAACCTTCTAAGAAAAACATTTATACCCAAGTATTATCTTAGCAGACCATGTCAGAATTCATACTTCTGATAGTTAACATTTGCCAACAGATTTCAGCAAATGTGAATGAATGTATGTATTCATCCTCATTACACCATTGACCGCTGTAATTTGTACATCCAATACTTCAGTTTGTTGAAAAATACCTATAACTGAATAAACATAGCTAAGTACAGAGGAGTGAAGTGAGACAGAGTAATGTGGCTGAAGACAGTAATATCATAAGGTATTGTCATAGGCTGTGTACCTCCACTTAACATTAGATGTATTGGATGCCCGGCACCAGAAGTTGCATAACTGCAGGGGTAGAAGAATAACAGTACAGAAGGGATAAGATACATCGACAGGGTGACATGAAGGTCAGGACAATGTAGATTATGACAGAAGAAGGATAATGGTGGCTCATAGCAATATGTAGCCAACAGGTACACATAAAATAGTGTACCAAAACAGCAACATTTAGGTAATGCCTGGACTAGAGCCCTTGAAACCCTTGAAAGTAGTCAAAAATCTATCTACACATGTGATCATTATATCAGTATGCCAGAAAGGAATCACTTCTTCACAACATTTAAATAACACACTTGAAGCACAGTGACAACTTATTAAAGCAGAAGGTGTGAACAGAGAGAGACAAATGCAGACAGGAATAGCAAGAATATGTTTTGTGGGACATGTAGGAATATTTGTATGGTGGGTTACTCTTACTTATTAAATTGTAGTTAATCTATCATGTTCTGTACAATAAACTGCTTGCTATAGACACAAATAAGGCATAGGAGAGTGCAATAAACATGATAACATAAGCAGGATAACATTGACTTAATAACAGTCCCTGTTGGTGCTACAATGTTTTTGTAAATGATGTCTTGCTGCATTATTCAGTTCTATGGTAATGAAATGCTGGATATGGAGAGAAATACAGACATTAATAGTTAAATATATGATAATAATACAAAATGTCATTTATTAATAAACTGATCTACAGCTGTATTCATACCCATGATACTATGCAAAAACATCAGTCTACAAACAGGGAAATTGTCTCAGTATAACACATAAGAACTTCTAGTTCATTACACCCAGCAGCCAATGAACTGTTACAGTAAGTGTTTCACAGTACTGCCTTAATTCTGACTTTACTATGTATTCCCAATAGCAGATCAGATTTAAGCACATTTGTGCAAACGTAATCAGACTATTCTGGTTGAAATTAAAATCTTCAGCTTTTGCCATAGGAAATTAAACAGCATTTACCATCACTCAGCATTGCCCTCTATGCCAACCTCCACGCAAATGCTGACTGCATAAAGTGAAGGCTTTTCCATGGGCCATTTCTGCCCATGTTTGCTGTGTGTGAATCTATTTTTGACCAAATTAAATGTGTGAAAAAGTGGTGCATAGGACAGTGGTAAAAATGGGGTTGGCAAGCAGAGGGGAAAATACAAAGGAAAAACAAGAGGAATATGTAGGAGGGTGTTGGGAGAGCACCATAGCTATCCACATCCTCACAACATAAATGTATAATTGTACAAACAGATTCATGGCATTGGAGTATCACCACACCAGTGATGGGTGGCAACAACAGAATACTGTTGTGTGTTGAACCCCCACACACAGTTATACTGATGTTCTCATTGCCTTACACAGGCAGCAAGAGTTAGGGAAGACATGTATGCTTGATATCAACGCTGAGGTATGTTCATGATTCTAATGGTTGAGGGACTGAAAATAACATTCCAGCTTGAATTTAGATTTGAGTCATAGTTATCCAATGCCTCTCTGAGGTGAGTTAATCTCTTCTGATGTACCTCATGGTTTGCAGCTATTTCTTCTGCAGCTGTATGCTACAAAAAGGAAAAAAATCTATATGAAGGCTTAATGACTAACTGTGTTGGCTGACTAGATAATTAATGCCATATCATAGACAGGTAATGGGTCAGTATGCTTACACACCTGAGGGTATCTGCAGTCCTAAATTCAGCCTCCCATCAGCTTAGGAGGTCCTGCTTGCACTTCTTAAGGTCACTATAGTGGTGAAAACATTCCCCAATCCGTAGAATGCCAGTTGCCTGGAGACAGCCTTGGCTAAGGTATTACAGGCCTCAGCCTTATACTGAGACAGAGTATAATCCCCCTGCAGCAGCCAATTTCTGTACCATTTCAAGAGGAGTGCCACATATATCTTGGAATCTTTAACACCCCAGCTTTGTGCTCTAATTTAAGCAGCATTCTCTCCATCACTAGCCATACCTTCAAAGGTAAAGCTAACAAGATATGTTCAAGTTGGTAGTTCCGATTTTGCATGTAACAGGTTGTGTGCAAAGGCACTCAGCCTTGGCATCTGTATTTGTGCAATAGAAAGCATATGGATTCCTTGGCAGACACATTGGCACTGCTTACATCAAACAGCAATAAAGGTGTGAAACATGGCATTAGGCTTTGCTATGTGTGCTGCTCAACCTATTTACACAAGGTCCAATGTTCAACAATGGGATACTTAATGCCATTTACTTTTAATCCTTGCAGTCTGGAAGGATAAAGAGGATGAATTGTGACATATTCTGATGTTGGGGATTACATAATTTTAAAATATTATTGTACCAGCTGGAAATCAAATTCATGGGATAAAGCTTGCAAATTAATTGACATTGTCAAAGGAGAACTACCATTTAAACATGGAAATTAGACATATACTAATTTCAAATTGAATGGAGATACACTTGAGAGAGGTCTGTATGTATGTGATTTTAATTAGTCCTGGGAATGCATTCCTATGTAAAATTCAGCACTTCTGTTTGTAAATATTTTTCAGATGAATGCAGTTGCATGTGCTGATTAATACAGGTTGGTTTATGTTACATTCATACTTCACAAGCTATAACTGCCCTAAACACATAGTTAGGATACGTGATCAGTCATGATGAAAGTACTGTGCACATCACACATATATAAATGTAATTATATGAAATATCATCAGTCATGTTTAAGACATTGTACACACATTAGCTTGTTGGTATATGTGCAAGCATTAATGCTTGCAATAAACATGTTTAACATTATCATTGGTCTTTATTTTAACAGTCCTGATCAAAATGTTGTAATAAATGGAGCTCTGCCACCCTTTGTAAAGGTATCTTTTAGCTGGGTTTGAACCCTTAATGGCCAGTATTTGTTATCTAAACTCACTGTACTTGCACCTTGTGCCACAGAGATAGGTATGTGATACGTAGGAGTTCTCTGCACAGTACTATCTAGAATGCTAAGGAAAGTGCATTATTGCCAGGTGTGTTTGTGCTACAAAAGACATCCAACTAAAGTTTTCACTTTTTTCCTTAGGTAGCAAACTTTGTTTATGTACTGCCAAGCAGACCATAAATACACATTAAAATAAAAGAGAAAATACATAGTGTGAATAATTGCAATGTGATCTCTAAACAGGATTATAACAATGCATCATCTGCCTTATTTCACTCAATTCCCTTCATTTACACCTTGTGCTACAGATCTAGACATCTGCCAGATGCATTCTCTGCAGTAATTAATATTCATGGTGCTAAGGGCCATGCACCAATACCAGGCATATTTGCGCTCCTCTTCAAAATTCAGATATGCAAATAGGCCAAAGATGAGTGATTAACACTGTGATGATAAGAGGAAATAGCAGCCAGGTAAGTTTCAATAATTGAGAAACTTTAGCCCTTATCAAACACGTATGTTATAAAACAAAGATTGGAAGCACAGGGACTATAATGAGGGCTAGCCCTTGTTAGGTAACCAATGAAGATAACTTGAACCACTTTTTTATACATTTTTGGTGGAGGATTTTTGTGAACCTTTCTGTAAATGGACCACTATGGGCAAGTAGATTAGGGGTTCTTGGCCATTATTGGAAGTGGAGAAACCATGAGGTTATTTTTAAAGAATGGATGTCTGTGTGGGGTTTGCAGGATGAGAGTGATAGGAGTCTATTATGAGGTTCTAGAAAGAGGTTTTTCTTATCAAATGAGGCCAAAGTGGGGGAACCAGATTTTTCAGGCTCAGAATTGATCTATTAAAATGATTTTGGATCTGCACAGCCTGGCTTTCTGGATAAGTTTCATCATGCGAAGCAGAAAAGGGAATGCACAGAGAAGACCCATGGGCCAAGGTTGAAAAGCAGTGCCTCTGAATGTCTGAGATTAGGGAAAAGAAGTTGCAGCAATTGGTGCTGTAATGTGAGCCAAAGAGGATGGAGCAAGTTTTCCTCAAAAAAAAAACTTGTTTGCTATAGACATACTTAGAGACCACTCATAAGGCATCAGTAGGCATTTGCTCAATTTGTCCACTGATAAAATGGCATAAATTGTTATTAGAATGTGCTAAAAGCTGATAACCCATTCCCATATGCTCATTGTTTCCTGTCAGAAGGCTGTAAGGTCTGGTTCCTCCTTACTTGCTGATATACCACACCACATATATGTTGTACAAGTGGATGGATATTGCATCATGAGGAAGGTGGTCCTGGCATACCTATAATGCTAGGAGGATGGCACTTATCTCCAATTTGTTAATGTGTAGGTGGGCCTCTTGCCTCATTTGATAAGGAGACCCCTCCTTTCAGAGTCTCATTTGAGGCTCTTATCACACCAGCAAGCCTCATCCTGAACCACTGGACAAGGCTATGCTCCCCTTCGGAAAAACATTCATGGTAGCCATTGTGGTCAGAAGGGGGATAAGAAAGGGACACTCTGTTATCAAATTTTATGGTGAAGCCAGCAATGGAGATACTTTCAACAAGACCTGATCAAGCAGTGTCAGTGACACAACATGTAACACACAAACATCTCATGGTGCTAAAGGCTGTGAGTTTAATTGTCACACTGGCTATACTGAATGCTGACACTGCATTACATTATGGGGGGGGTGATACACTCCTGAGTGACCCCTCCTTCAGATGAGATGTCAAACTGAGGCCCCATCTGAGTTGTCAGTAACTTTGGTACATGTAAAAGGTCCCATAGCACATATCAAAAAGAGTAGGGGTCATTTATTTATATACAAAAATAACTCTTATTTACAAAATATTTGCATATTTACAAATATTTACAAGTGTATAAAAAACACACACACACACACATACAGAAATCTGTTTACACAATCATACTAAATTTTCATCCCTGTTAGACACCCAGTTCTTTCTCCACAAATACCATTTGATTTACTTAATATTGTTGCTCAAATCCATTTACCATTAAACATATTTTCATTTATTCTTTCATTCCATATAACCCATATAACATAAAATAACTTTTTATCCATTCTTTTAACATATTCTTTACTTCTATTTTTATAATATCTATATAGAATTATATCCATGTTTATTTTATCCACTTCTTTCATATCGTCAAAAAATCTTCTTTACATAGTTTTCTCCATAACTGTTTTACTCTTTTACATTTCATACTTTCTTTTTCTTGACAATGTCAACATATTCTATCACTTTCTGTTTTATATGGTATATTTCCTTTTACTGGCGATTTATCTATTAACAATCTCAACAAAAAAACTCTTGACATTCTACTTTTTGATTACACCATTTGCTTATTATTTTTATAGCTTTACTTTTTTCATCTTTAAGATTTTCCTATAGTTTTACATAGTAATGTTTTATCATTGCATGCTTATACCATACTTTTCTACCCTTTTCTATATCATCATATTTTATTTGCTACAAAAATATTTGGTCTTGGTAATATATTTCCTCATCTATACACTATTTTCTCTTTTACTGTTTTTAACATACCCCCAAATTTATCACACTTATATTTATACAGTTTTACTACTAATCTCTCACCTTTTTCATTTATTCACTTTAACACTTTGTACAAATTTAATAAAGCAGCATATACCACTGGGTAACCCTAAACCTCCTTCTTCTTTGTTTACATACAAAACTCCTATTTTTACTGGATTTACTGTAGAACCCCAAATAAATGAAAAAAGATGTGTAATAATTATTTTTCCAATACTGTTGGCAACATAAATACACTTGCTATGTACGCTATTTTCCCATTAGTAGTGAATTTATCAAATAAGCCTTTTTTCTGAATGATAATTTATATGTCCTCCAGAAAAGACAGGTTGGTTTTATTTCTATTATTTTTGTTCCATGGAATTTTACTTACATCTTTATTCCCAAATGTTATACTTAACACAGAAATTTCATTCATTGTAAAATGTAAACCCCAGATGTTTACTACATCATCTAAACCTTCACTTTTCTCTTTATTTATGATTGCTTAGACTGAAAATATTTATGACTGTGGGAAAGAGAAAAACAAGACGCTAAACTGAAATGCATTTACATTTTAGACTTCTGAGTCTTTTATTCTAAAATACAGACAGGTTCAGAGAAAGCTCCCTTAAAGGACAGCTACACCCTAAGCACAGTATTTCCTTGGTCTACAGTATATTTTCTTCCCTAAAGATTGATCACCGTACTTCTACATGTAAAAAAAAACAGTTTCCCCTCTGGCATTTCAGTCTTAACTTCTTCACAACTTATCATGTTGAAGCTTAATGAATTCTCATGATACTTTGTTTAGGATTTTTTATCCCTTGCATTTATATCATTTTGCCTAGGACATCTGAAAATATACATAGCAAGATATATTTGCCATGTAAAATACTGAATGATATAAAACAGTTTACTTGATGCTAAATGGCTGTTACTGAGCAAATATATTTTGGTGAGGACAAAGTATGCACTATGTATTTTATTGTGCATATTTCTGGTATGTATTTTATTGGGCATGTTTCTATGTATGTTTGAATCTGTATATACTCAGGATTCTTAAATGCACTGTCAAGCATACTGTGAAACTGCTGCTGCTGCAAAAAAGTGGATATTAAGTACACCAGAAATGGATAGTTTTTGGCAGGACAAAACACAATTAACTTTTTGAATTTTATTGCATTCTATGCCTAATTATTGGAGGTTCTAAGGCAGGAAATACAATACTCTGGCTGACTGAGAAAAGTAAGGAGTAGAAGGAGAGGGAGGGCATAATTTTTAAAATGGTATGTTATTGCAGCTGTACATTCTCGCCTCACCAAGCAATTTTAAAGAATATATATACAAATGAGGAAAACGCTTCTTTAAGAAACACAACAAATCAGTCAGTAGCACTCCTACCAAGGATTCTCAAATACAGGAGCATTTCTCACTACTTCAATTTTAAGTGACTGGAAGTATGATCTGGTAGTAGAGACATAGGCAGTATAAGCTTGTCAGACATGCCCTCATGGTGCATTATAGGCAAGAAGTTGCTTTCTATGAAAACAAGATCATGTCTGCCTCCATGAGGATTAGAAAAAATAAAATTTGTAATAAGTAGTTATTGTACTGCTGGCAGGTTTGGACTGTGTAGAATTTCATAATAAGATAAAATAAGATAAAAAATATATTTTTTTTTCAGTTTCTCCATGTAATTGCCCTTTAAAGCTTTATACAACAAAATACATAAAATAACTATCACAAGACAGCTTCTCCTCACTCCTTTGCTGGCTAGATCTATTTTAATATATCATGACCATGATGGAGTACAGAAATACTGCATTGCTGGTAATTGTGATAACATTTCTTATAAAGTTAACCAAAACAGCTGCTTATTGGCAAAACATGCACAGTATAACAACTACTGCCATCTCTGTCATACAAGAAGAAGAAAAAGCTGCCACTATCAAAGTCATACAGGTGCAAAATTCATGCCACTGTGGAAGTCACATAAGTGTGGAATTCATAAAAATGATGCACATGCACACTTCCCCCATGAACACTACAATACAAAATCAGTCTGTGTGCTTCTCTTCACATAACATTGCTCTAAATACTTCTTAAAATATATTGTACATAATGTTTGCAGCAGACTACAGTGCTCCAGAGATACTGAACTAAACCATGGACCCTAGTTGCAGAATCTGCATAGAAGAACAAGCAATCATTAAATGACATTATTTTTACCAACTTCTCCAATAAACTACAGTCTATCAGTATACTGCCCATCTCCCTCAGTGACCATAACCCAGTATTGTCAGCACCATCTCTCGAAACACCTAACCCAGTCAAACTACTTAACTACCAGAAAGATAACTAAGTATTTTGAAGACTCCCTAATTACAGAACTCAGTAGTATTAACTGGTTCTCTGTAATATGAAGCTACTAATCCTGACACCACTCTAACAAAATTCTTCTAATTCCTCATACCAATACAAGGCAAGTTCTACCCATTAAAACTAAGTTGAAAACACCAAATGTTCATGGCAAACTCACCAACTTTCTGAGCAAACCAAAAATAAGTACCAAGCCTGGAAAGACAGGAAAACCAGTCCCTCAGACCAATAAAAACTAAGCAGGTACAAAAACCTACTGAAAAAGACTAGAATCAACATTAAAATGGCCAAAGCTGTGCACCACAGATCACACCAACAAAAAATATTAGCCAGCCTGAGAATTTGTGGAACACCATAAAGATGACATATAGCAATATAATATTTCACAGCTCAACAAAACTCAGCAAACAAACACGCTAAGAGACTTATTGGTCAATACCTGCAATCCAGCAAGCTTCCTGACTACCCCTTTCAAGACAACAATACCATCAACTTTCATTGAACCAGTACATTCCAGTCTAAACTATTCTCCTTTCTAGTTCTTGGTCATAACTAGGAAACAGGTCAAAGACTCACTTAACAAAATTCTACACTACAAACACTGTACCATGTATGCCAGTCACCCTAATATTTTAAGTAATGGATGCAAATTGCTTTCTACCCCACTAGCACACATCTTCAGTCTCACCCTCACAACACAGTTAGTACCTGTTTTCTTTAAATATGTCACAAAAATTCCTCTAGCCAAAACACACCATCCTAAAACTGTTGACAACTACTGACTTATACCAAACATTGATAGCATAATCAAACTACCTGAGATCCTTATTTATAACTGGATATTAGATTACTAAACTAAATGTGACATACTTTGCAATAGACAACACATATTCAAACTGAAATGCAACACCACAATAGCTGTCTTATTACGCACTAACCAAATCTATACCAATATGAAAAATGGCAGACTCATAATTGCCAAATTCGTAGATCTTAAAAGAGCATTTGAATATGTCAGCCATGACAGCCTTATAGGAAAACTTAAACAATGTCAATTTTCTGATGAAGTCTGCCTCTGGTTTGCCAACCTCCTCCATAACAATTTTCCCTCACTACTAGCCCAACTCATAAGCTATTAGGAATCACTACTTCAGGCATCCCACAGAGCCCAGAACTTGCATCTTCCCTAGGCTCCCTATTTACTAATAACCTGCCATGGAATCCATATCAGCTAGATTAATAACAATACTAGGGCAGCCATCAATGCAACTGATCTTCAAAAAACTCTACAAACAGACTTTGAAAGTTTATGGAACTGGTTACTTATTAAAAAGACACCATCGTATTATTTGAGAACATTCCCCTGCCCATTAATCTACAGGGTCTCCTCCTGTTTATACCATCTCTGGCAAGAATGGATAATAAGGTAAGAGAAATGAGTACATTGGACTGGATAATAACCCAAATGTTGGTTAATTTATTCGTATAAGGAACCCAAGAAAATGCACTCATTGATCACAAGCATATACCTTCCAGAAGTGTGCACACACTGGCACCAGAACCATCATTAAAAGTGTTCAAAGGCTAAAGATACTAAACTGATAATGATAAAAAAAAAATAGCAGGCTTTGCAAATATAATCTAAAGTTTGGCAAGCTAAACAAAGCTATTATGACTTCGCAATGCAGTAACCTTATCAATGCAGCAGACTTCTAAAGAGACATTAATGATTTGTTGGGTACATTAAAAATATATAATATGAATCTCTTTCATGCTAAACACATAGCTAGAAGCAACAAATATTTCAAAGATCATTTGTCCACAGTCATTGAGCAATTCTTATACATGTATTAAAATCTCTTGAATCTACATATGCAACACAAACCATATGTACACCCATGCCTCTTAAAGTCTTAAATTTCAAAATCATAGCAGGAACTTTGAAAACTCATAGCAAAAACTCCAGAATAACAGAACTTACAGTTTGACTATAAGTAAAGCCACACCTGTTGTTGGTGGGTGTTGATGTAAAGAAAGCATTTGACAGAGTAAGCTGGGATTTTATGAGTAGGGTATTGAAAGCATTTGCATTACCTGATACAATAATAAGGTTAATTAGAAGGATGTATGAAGGATCAAAGGCAAGAACTGAAGTAGGAGGGTTTCTCTCAGATAAGATGTGTTTGAATCGAGGAACCAGACAAGGGTGTCCTCTTTACCCTTGTTATTGGGTTTATATTTAGAACTACTGGCAAAGAAAATAAGGGAGTCAGAAATACAAGGACATAATTGTTATGGCAATCAAGAAAAGTTGGCTTTATTTGCAGATGATATTATTTTGCACCTGATAAATCCAGAAAAGGACATCTTAGTGTTATGGAATATTTTGAGACAGTTTCATGTCTTTTCAGAATGTAACATTAATAAATATAAAACAAAGGCTATAGCTGTAAACTATGTACCCCCACACACAAATTGATTCAGCAACACACATATTCATGGGGGACATGATAAAATGATTAAAAAGGCTTCTGTTATGGGAACTAAGGATATATGGGAAAATAATAAACAAAGGATAATACAAAAAAATTGCAAAACTGGAAACTCGTAATTATGGATATGGATAGTAAGATATAAGCAGTGAAAGTGTGTTTAGTCTCTTTAGTCCTGTACACAGGATAGGCATACTTTTATCAACCCAAGCAGAAGTTAATAAATATTTGAAGGAATTTATCTGGTAGAGAAGGAGGGGAAAGATGAGATAAGCTGATCCTTCTAATAGAACAAGCGGGCTTATATATATATATATATATATATATATATAGAGAGAGAGAGAGAGAGAGAGCTATACAGTTAAGGCTCATATATATATATATATATATATATAAAACAAGCAGAAGGTTATAATTCAAAATGGAAAGGGATGATGATGATGAAGCAGGGGGAATTTCAAGAAATACAGAGGCAGAATGGGATTTTGGATGCAGATCCTTAAGGAGAATAATAACAACCATACTGAATATTATATTTATAAAGAAGCAGAAAGTATTCTAAGAACTATAGACAAAAATTGCTAAAACTTAGAACCATAAAACAAAAAAAAATGAGGATAAAGGCGAGAGAACAGAAATAAAAACACTCCAATAACAGTATACATATTTAATGTAAGCACGTTCGTCCAAAACTTATTCTTTGAACTTCATCAGACAACACAATGAACAAATTCTTGCAGATTTTAAATTTCACACCCCAATCATCACATGACTATCAAACTAGGAGGCATCACTTTAGTTCAGTAATTAGTAAAAGATATAATTTCACATGACATCAATAACTCAAGTTAATCATCAATAATAAAATACACAAAATAAATATATATATATATATATATATATATATATATATATATATATATATATACTGAAATACATACTTATAATAAACATAACCACAATTCTTGATCAAATATTTACCTTTCAAGAGCCCTAATCTCAAATACACATCAAATGGCGCAAAAGTCATTCAAACCAGGAAAATTATATACATTTAGCTTCAACTGCCACATTAATTCATTTCTCACTAAGCTCAATACCCAGGGCCTACCACTTTCATCCTCTATTATTTCATCAACAACTTTAAATTTAAAGTAATAGCTTGGGTTATGAGAAATATGTTTAGCCAAGGCATTATGTATATTTAGCTTGTTAATACTGTATAGATGTTCATATATGCATTCCCTAAATCTACGCTCTGTTTTTCCTACATAAAAACATTTACACAATTGGCATGTAGCCATATATGTCACCCTTCTAGAGTTGCAATTAAATTTACATCCAGAAAACTGCTTTGTTAAATACTGATAAACCCAGTTGTTGAAATGTGATGTATCTTACTCTTGTAACAAGCTTCTCCTGTGGCATCTTGAAATGATACAATGTTGTCTAGTTTGTGGACTTAGTAAGGCATGAGTTTTAAGCTGACATTCTCTAAATATTGTGCATGAGTGTGCTGGCTTATGCAATACATGTAGTTGTGTACACCTACTGTCATGCAAAATTTTGAGACAAAGCGACAAATCATACCACTCTTTCAATCAATTTAAAAGCACACATATGCCTCGCAGCACTATGATGATGACATGTCTTCAAATATACTCTGTCTCACTGTCACCATAAGACTTCTCCTGTAGAGTGTGCCGCCAATACCATATCCTGTAGCTTGTGTACTTAGATAGGTAGGTGTTCAAAACTCACAGTGATTGAGCTGTATTAGCATTTGTGATTCTAATGGTAGGGCTGATGGATAGCTACCACAGTTGTAATGTGTGCAATTATAGTGTCAGAGCACTTCTCCCTTACTTTTAGCCAAACAACTGCTTTGCACCACAATGATGATGTCATACCTTCAAATGTTCTCTGTCTTATAGATGTGGTGAGTCTTCACCTGTGGTGCATGTGGTTAATTCACAATTCTGTAGACTGTGGATTTACATAGGCAGCTGTTCAACTCCAGCAAAGGACAACATAATGTGAGTGTAGTGACATGATAGAGTGACACATAAAATATTGTTTCTAGTTCTAACAATGCCAGTCAAATAGGTGTTCTGTGATGCTTATGGTTAGAGTTTTCCTGTGGTGCATGCAGTTAACACTGACTTCTATAGTATGTGTACCCAGATAGGCTGTGGTTCGAGTCTGGGAATATATGTGCACTAAACTATATGGACATACAATAGTGGTGTACCCAACAAACAGTGATATGGCTAAAACACACTTGTGTAAACAATAACACTGCCACAGGCTTTTGATCTCTCAGAATAATTTGTGTTAGATAAAAGAACATAAAAAAACCTTTCTTACTTCACACATTGAAGTTTGTTTTTTTTCTGGCAGCTGTCTATCACTTTCTCCTGTAGTAGAAGCAGTTAATACATAGCTCCGTAGAGTGTTAGTCGTGATACTCAGGGGTTTAAATCTGGTAAGGTTTGTCTGTCAGACAATTGTGACAGACAGAAGTGCCTTAGACAAAGTGTGGAGGCATGGCACAGTAAGACAGCTACATTTTTTAGGTCTCAGACACCATGTTGGGGAGTCATAACCATTCTAACAGGATACTATTGTGATCCCTTCAAGTGTGTTCTTCATGACACATCAGATATGCTTCTTTCTGTAGTGTCAGTGGTAAATGCACCTTCCTTCCTTTGAGCTTGGCTAGATGTAACTACTGAGTATGTCAGAGAATACTCACAGGCATTATTTAGTTCATCCAAAATCTGTATTGCATGACTTAATGCAAGCATTTATATATACCTTTGATTATGTTGGTCACAATATAGGGCTTTAAAGGATACAATGGCTTATTCATCAGTTCTTGATGTGTGTGCCATGTTGCAAAGTTGGCATAAAGTGTCAGTGGACCTGTGTAATGATATTGTCTTGTGGCTTTGTGGTAAGTAGTTGATGTTATTGTAGTCAGTGTGTTGTTCCATATTAGCATGTCCAGTATAATGATGTAGTAGATGGGCACCATTTAGCATACAGCATATATTGAAATCAATGTAATGAGATATTTCTTGTCATTTGTTCTGTCTCAAAAAGTAACAGAATTAGCATCTGGAATCTTGGTTCTCCCAACATCCATGCAATGGAGCTACTGACCTATGTGTGGATGATAACATTTTTCACAGAACAGTCTACAACTGGTGTGTGTGAAAAGTAAATGTTCAACAGTTCACTTATTAATACACATTAATGATTCACCTTTTTGTGATTTATACTCATGTATTGAAATACAGGTAATGCTAATATGTTTAACAAGGCTCAGTTCAGGGCTACATATGATGTACAACATGATGCTATGCTGCGTTCAAATGTGCACTTCGACACACTTAAGTATTTCAGTATGTATGGTGTGGCAGTTGCAGAGGGAAGCACACACATCATATGATTGATCACACCCACACAAACACATCATATTCTATTAATTATAACCTGACAGTTGATACATTTCCCCTGTAGCTGATATCATTATACAGTACTGCTGGCATGTAAGTTTGTTTAGCCTACTCTTGTATGGGCTACCTATCCATTTATGATATTTGCAACATACATACATACATGCATTATGCACAGTGATATACCAACATTCCTTCATATCCCACCCAGTTGTCAAGGGACTGACCACACATGTGAATGTTACTATATATCACAACAATACCCCTAATTTTTCAAGTACATACACCTCGCATCTGCTTTAGTCAGACAACTGTAAGTATGGCTAGCAGAACAGTATTCTGTTGATATTCTGGTCAAAGTGGCACTTCTGTATAGGTGTCATATCCTTCTGGATTGCAATACATACATACATAATCAGCATTTATGAATAGTCTCACTTTCTACCATTCACAACATGCAGGTTGCTGCTACAAATTATTTTTTCTGGAATATTATTTTTGCAGTGATTTCACAGGGGTCCATGATTTTTATTATTATGTCCCCATTGTTATAGGTGTGTACATTGCCTTACAAACTCATTATTGTTTCCTTCATATGCATGAGGTAATTAAAGTGTTGCAATAATCATGTATATGTAAATTATTTCCTGTGATGGCTCACACAATATACATCACAATGGCAGAGTAGGTGTATACATCTATACCACAGGTATAGCTAGGCCTGCTCAGTTTATCTCAGCATGTTTCAGAAAATGTATAGTGGAAACAGTATAGAATTCTAATAGCTCTACTGTATAATGTACATTCCTATACAACACATGCTTTGCTATGATAATTTTACCTATAAAATAGCCTTTTTTATGGTTACAAGTATTTGCGGCTGACAATAAAAGTCCCTTTCTGAAGTGTGTAGGGCAACAGATTGAGATGTCAGTATATTTTTAAATGATAGGTGGGGGCTGGGGCAAACAGAAAAATGTTAGTTACAACATATGACTTTCTGGATACACACCCGATGTGCACTACCTGCAGTATATGCAATATTCCCCTGATATATCTACTTTTCTTGCCAACTGTTATCTCACCTCTGTAACTTAAATTCATTTTATACATATCACATTTACTCCCTTTGTTATACTGTAGCCAGGGACAGTTGTAGGCCAAATGGACTTATTTAGCCCAACAGGGCCCTGCTCCCTCAGGGAGACCTGCACTATGCTATGACAGGGTTACTATACCTTATGTGACCCAGATATTTACCTGAAAGACACTACAGTTAAGTGCAAGCCATTTTCTACTGACATTCTTGCTTTTATAATAGTTTTAAGTCTTGTCAGTGGAGTTGACATTTCCCATCATGACCAGCACTGGTGGCTAGTGCAGTAACTGCAGCTTCACATCTTTTGTATGGCTCACAGTGTTAGCTGCTCACACTCCCACATAGGTCATTTGCTGTTTCCATGTGCTCAGCATGATTTCCAACCCATAACTGGCCAAATTAAACATCTGGTTTTGTGTACTGCTCCAGTTATTATCTCAGTTATTATCTCAAAAAATAATAACACCAGGCTTAATATGAAGACTGATAGAGAGGTACTATGTTTTCTTTTGATTCTCTTGCTGACATGGGGCTTATGACTGTTTGCTAATGAATGTATTTCCAAGGTATAGCTGTGGAACAGTAAGGATAAAAGAGATATACTGTGATGTAAGGCAACATCGATCACTAAGACTTGTGGCAGAATATCTTCTAGACTGTTGAGTTGGAAACAAATGCTTGGTGTAGTCATGAATAGGAGCAAAATAATCCCAAAGAGAAAAGTGAGATGTGTGTGCCGAGTGTTGGGAAACAGAGGTAGACAGACAAAAATTATTCACTTGACTGAAACTTGGAAAAACAGTAACAGAAGCAGTTTGACCCATAGGTATATTGCAAGGGTTATCACAGTTTCAGAGTTACATACAAAATCCAGGAGGCAAGCAGATATGTAAAGCTAGAAAATTGTTGGACTGGAGTAAGGAAGAGTTTTAGGTGGAAGTGCATTATAAGAAGCTGAAGAAACTGTGTGGGTTTTGCATATTCTTACTATAGCCATTTCCTTAAGGTATTCTGATTTCCTCCTGCCTGCCAAAACATGATGCTTAGAGACTAATCTAAATTATCCCTGCATGTAACATTTCTGTAGCCCTTGTGACCTGAATCATATGGAAGGACGGGGTCAGACTATATTAGTTCACCCACTTAGTTTAACAAATAATTAAATACATAAAAATAAACTTTGAGGAATAGTTATAAGAGGTACAGTGCATGCTCAATGCTGTTTCTGAGGAAATGCCTGAGATTGTTACTATTAGTACTGTTTTATATTCTAAGAAAGTATACAGTTAATGTGGCTTCATGGAAACACATTGACTATAACAAGGTATGAGAATTAACTGGGTAAGGAACTTTGACTATTCATAGTAAGACCAGGAGATAATTGGTAGTCCATGAAGAAGGAAGGGGTGTAATGAGATGAGAATGTATACTGGAGGTTAGAAAATGTTCATGTTTTCTTGGCTCCATTCTTCCCAAAACCATTAAACACAGCCCCAATTACTCATTTGTCCAGTACTTCCTGGAATAAGAGGACATTGGGCATGGAAGGTTAAGAGCTGGGAATTGTGTTAAGTCACAACATGTTACCAAGTTTCATATTTCAAAATGATCCTGCATCTGTGTAACACATTGTGCTAGGTGTTCCGTTCAGCGCCTCAAAAAGATGCTGGAATGTGTACAGTACTTACTTTACAATGACATTTATTTATTATATATCTTTAAAGTTTGTTAACCAACATAGAACACTACTCCAAGTCGACTATTTTCAAGCTCAGTGCTGCAAAAATACAACCAAAGCAACTACAATCAGTATTAGTCAAAAATGGTACTGTAAGACCAAGTATGTAGAGAGGTATAAGTTGGGATAATATGTTGCATAAATGAACCAATTATAGTTAGATGTAATACAAGAATTCAGTCAGTGAAATCAGTAAGAAGAATACTTATACACTGTCATACCATCATGATGATTCTTATGAAGAAAACAACACAAAAAATAAACTATAGTATATGTTACAGTTTGGCATGGTATTTGAAGAGTTAGTAATGGTTATGTGAGTAATGCAGAAGTCCAACCATTTACTTCTGTTTTAATATGTCTTATTGTCAACATATAAGCTAATTAGCATATTACTTTATTTTTAATACACAATAATATCAAGTTTTCCTGGTGTTTAATTTAAAACATTCTCAAGTCCAAGAAGCCAGCTGAGGGCCCCGCCAAAGTGGTCCACATTGGGTCTTACAATTAATTAGGCCAGTCCTGACTGAAGCTGTGCTGCTCTCATATCTTTTTTAACCTTTCTTTTTATTATGTACATGTCTCCCTAAGTGGACAGAATTACTTCTACAACTATCAGTAATTGTTAAATTAGTGGTGTTTTTACATCACCCTACTTATATATAAATACACCTTACTTGATAAGCTAGCTCCCCTGCCTCTTTATTATGTACTTAAGTTTCCCTTTCCACGTATTGTGTTATCCATGCAGACACGCTTACTGGGGTTGAGTTTAATTACAACCTAATCAAAAGTAAATGGCGTGCACAGATTGGCAGAGTCCACAGATTATAGCAGATAAAAAAATAACATGTTTATTAAACAAATGCCAGTAAACAAATAAAAATGTTGAACAATCACTTTTGTCCACAACAACTTAGTAGGACTGCATCAGAACAGTTTATAAAGTAATGCCCACTTCATTTTTTAAGGCAAGCATTCCAGCACAAATCTTGCTTTTTAAAGCAAGAGTACCTTACCCCTCAAAGGTATTATAAGAGAATAAAAAAAACTTTTTAAGTAACAAAAAAATCTTTAAAAGATACCTTTAAAATATCTAAATTCACTAACAAAAATATATACATGCAAAAGAGTGCTGCCATTATAAGTGAATAGAAAGAATGTCTGGAAGGAGAGGGCTGGGCAATGTAATACCATTTTAATTAATTCCAGAAAACAGAGATGGGTGATAATATAAAAATCAGGAATAATTTAAGTTAGGTAACACCTATCAATGATGCCTCTGCAAAAGTCAAACTGTGCATCAGAATAATCCAACTTTGGAATAATACAAGTATTAAAACAATAGTTATAGAAAAAAGGCCATGCACTTAAAAGTACTGAATACACTTATGAGTCATTCTAGCATGATATAATAAGTTAAACATAATAGTTGGAAGCAATGTTTCTGAAATGGGGAGCAGTTCATGCCTGTTGACTTTCATGAAGGGAGAAAAATGTTACCACAGTGGTACTGTGGAAGCAGGACAAGATGGTTGCCTGATATTTTAATGTTGGAAGCTACATTGTTTTCAAGTATGTTTTTTCAGCTACCAAAGTCAGTGGGTACTCATTGCTTTGCATGCACCTGTTTATACTAGTAGCCAGTCCACAAGTACTAAGCCCACAAGCAGAAGCATAGCTGGACCAGTACAATGAATCAGAGCCAACCCCCCCCACACAAAAAAGCCCTTCACTGTAATAAGCCAATCACTACATTGTAAGTAATTGGCTTATTACAGTTAGATCTAGACCTCCTTCCCCAATTCTTCTATTGAAGAGCAAAAAAAAGAAAAAGTACATTCCTTCCACTCCAGATGCACAACACCACGCCCCCCCCTCTCCTGCCCACCGATTCAGGTCCCATTTCTGTGCCCTGCATCCAACCCTCCTTCAGCAAACTTTCTTAACATAAGAAATTACTTTTTTAAACTGTAGCAAAATATTTGTTACAAATTGCTGCAGTTTATACCCTGTATGCATGGAGTACTACAGCTCTCATGCTTTAGTTTAAAAAAAAAATCTTCATTTTTAACTGTAACAAAAAGGTTGCTACAAATGTAGCAAACAGTTGCTAAAGTTCATACCCTTCCTGCATGGACTACTATGGAGTTCATGTTTTAGTTTAAAAAAAAAAAATCCTCTTTTTAAAGTGTATCAAACTACTTGGTGCAAATGTAGCAGAGAGTTGCTACAATTTATACCCTGTCTGTATGGACTGCTATGGCACTAATGTTTTAGTTTAAAAAGAAAATCTTCTTTTTAAACTGCAGTAAATTGTTTGCTACAAATGTAACAAACAGTTGCTACAGTTTATACCCTACCTGCATGAAATGCTATGGTGCTCATGTTTTAGTTTATAAAAAATAAATAAATAAAATATGTCTTCTTTTTTAACTGTAGTAAACTACTTGCTATAATGTAATGCTCAGGTTTGACCACAATGCAATACCAGCTTTTAAAAGACAGTATTGCAGTAAAGAGAGAGATCAGGATTGACCGATCACATCTCCCAACACTTTGCACCCAGAGCAGTTGTCCCTCTCACCCCGCCGTAGCTACGCTACTGCCAACAAGCATGCTTGAAGTGTAATGGACAGTGTTAGAAAGGGTAAAAACCTGAGGTGGCATGGATGCTAAAGTGGACTTCAAGCTCAGTATACTTTATCTTTATGAGTGAGCTGTCAGTTCATACAAAAAGGCTGGTCAAATAAGAAGGATTTTCAGAAGCTGAAGCATGATGAAAACTGAAAAGCTCATGGGGGATAAATCATTTAGAGAAGCATCTAATGGAAATTAGAAGCAGAGTAAAGCATGACAGTGTCATTTTAGTGTGACTGGAAAAATGAAGATAAGAAAGGAAAACAACAGTACCGTCCAGGGAAAATGTATTGGTAGGTATACCAAGAATGCCACTAGGATTGAAGTTTTCTCTTCGCAGAGCCCATAATGTAGAGAAACCACAGGCAAGGAGGAGAAGGCCATAAAAAAAAAAAGAAAAAAACAGATTGAAGAAAAAGCTTACTAACTGTGGTAGAAGGAACAGGGGGCTAGTAAAAGGGTTCAGGTTATGGAGGATTTCTCTCTTCCCTTATGTATAGCGACAGGTATGTAAAGAGATGCTGTGTACGTTCAAATGAGCAGAGCACTAGCCTGTTTCCAGTACCCTGCTGTTGAAAAGGTGGTATGACAAGGATGGGGATGGAAACTAATGCATTCTGTAAAGTAAGGATTAGGGCAGTGATGGTGAACATATGACAAAGTCATACACCACGATGTTTTGGGTGACACGCCAATGTACACCAACACCTGAGTTACCAAAGAAAATGCTTTTGCATTCATTGCTCGTGTGAAGTGCACTGAGTTATTTTGTGCCAGGATCAAGTTCAACAATTCTGTTGCAGATGTAAGGAAGTTATTAACCTCAAAGACTATTTTGGTATACTGTTTCAATACAGTCTGCAAAGGTCAATGCTGTCATTGTTTTCTCTTTATTGTTACACTTCTGCAAAGGGCAAGTAGCCTGCATTTCTAAGTGTGTGCTGTTTTACATTCCTCTCAACGATCCCTCTTAATCCCTCCTAAAACTGGCAACTTTTTATACTTAATGACAATAATTAGATTTATAGACATATTTTACTTCAGAAAATTTATATTAATTCATGTTCACTTTTTGTTAGTGTCGCAAATTAATATGACTAGTTGTTTAAAACTGACCATGTGTTTTATTTTTAGATTTGTCCCTTATTCAGTTCAGATTTATCCCTGATGTATTGAGAGCTATGCTGTTTTATAGGTTCATAGGTTGATATGTTGGTACTAGGCTATTGGCCCTAGGGCCTATACAAGCCTAGCCATAACAATTCCCTGGATATTTCTTCCCACAATATTTACTTCCCTGGACCCCTGTCTACTGACGTGATCCCTGGGGTGAATTTCCTCTCTCCCATCCAATCATCAAGGTTCCTTTTGAAGAACCTCCTCCTCCAAACAGGTTCAAATATATGTGAGAGATGCAACCATATAGCCAAACTGGAGGCTAAGCTCGCTCATCTCAAAACTGGTGTAACCAGTCAGGAGGAGAAGGTAACCTCACACAACACAATTCCAGTATCACATAGTCCCACCACAACAGCGAACCAAACACATAAAAACACAAAAACATACTCGGAGGCTCTAAATAAAAATCTACCTAAGCAACAGAGACCTCCAAAGCAGACATCCAAGCAAACACTACCCCAAAACAAAACACGTACAACACATAGCACACAAAGTCAGTGTGCCAAGCAGTCACAGCCCTTAAGGCTGAATAACACACCCGATACTCTTGTAATAGGTGACTCTATTGTCAGACACACTGACGTCCTGCTCACCAGGCTGAATAAAGAGAAGGTCAAAGTGAGCTGCCTGTCGGGCGCTAGGATCCGCCACATAATGCAAGCACTCAGGTCACTCCAAAGCAAATACAAATATGACTCAGTCATTGTACATGCTGGCGTGAATGACCTAAGACGTACCTCCCTCGACTACATGAAAAGAGACATAGAGGAGCTCTCTGATCACGTAGTCCAGGCCGGTATGACCCTGACCTTGAGCAGCATCTTACCCTCACCTAGAATGATGCCACAGTATAAAGACAAAATGATCAATTTTAACAATTGGCTAAAATTTTGGTGTCATTCAAAGGGGATCCAGTGTCTGTCAGCCTGGGATGACATGCTCGACAAGTCACGTTGCTTCGCTAGGGACGGCTTGCACCTGTCACTCCTGGGCTTTCAGATATTGGCAAAGGCTCTTGCCACCCCCATAGTGCCTTTTTTAGGCAAGGCTCAAAAGTCAAACCCACCTCCATAGACAGCACAAGGAACAAGAAACTAAGGGTAATGCTGCTAAATGCCAGAAGTCTTAACCTTAAGATGCACGCACTCGAAGCTCTCCTCAGTATGGAGAACATCAATATCTGTGCAGTGACAGAAACCTGGTTCAAGGCTCCAGAGAGCACCCCAGCACTACCAGGTTATACCTCATATCATGCTTTTCGGCCCCAAAACCTGGACCAAACCACAAAAGGAGGGGGAGTTTCCATATTTATCAAGGATATCCACACCTCCAGGTTAGTGGCATTGCACAAAGTATCGGAGACCATCCGTGTGCAACTGACAGTGTGCAAGACTGCTTTTCAGTTTATAGCATCCTACAGACGACCCTCTCAAAGTCAGGAATCCCACTCGGCTTTCCTGAAAACATTAGAGAACATGAAGATCACTCCGAACACCATTATATTGGGTGACTTCAACTACCCAAACATAGACTGGGAGCATTACTCAAGCCCCAGCACCTTAGCCCAAAGGTTCCTGGAATTTATAAACTTAAATGCTATGGAACAACTAGTCACCACTCCAACAAGAGGGGATAACATACTAGACCTGATCATTACCAACATGAGGACTCTATGCTCCATACCAGAAGTATATCCCTCATTGGTAAGATCAGACCATAAATTAATTTCACTGGATATCCACATCCCGACCCCACCCCCAGCCCAGAAAACCACAGTGAAAAACTTCTCAAAAGCGAACTTCACACTTCTCAAAACCGAAGTGGAATCCTTCAAGGCCCCAGGGCCAGTGGAAACTACGGCCCAAACTGCAGAATCCTATATAAATGCATTCTACGGACATCTCCAGGAATGCATGGATCATGCTATCCCAAACAAAATCAAGACCCAATTATCCAAAGGCAGGCATCCAGTCTGGTGGACCCCAGCCATAAATAAACTGTACAACAGAAGGAGGAAGCTACTACATGATAGAGCAAAATCCCTAAAAGGGAAGGCATCTCTGATCAGTACTAGCAAAAAATTACGATCCCTCATAAAATCCTCCAAGGCCAGCTTCGAGAGAAAAATTGCACAGGACACTAAAGACAATCATAAGGCTTTTTTCAGTTATGTTAGGAACCTGGGATGCAACTCCCAGACTTGTTCTGAGTTGATTCTAAATGACAAAAAAATACACTGAACCCACAGACATCGCCAATATCCTGGCAGACAGGTTCAGTGCAAACTTCTCCACCCCAAAAGAGCAAGTATCTATCCCGGCAGAGTGCAGCCTCCCTAACATCTTTGATGCTCAGGTGAAGGCCGCCCTCTCCAAAGCAAAAAACACTGCTTCCATGGGACCAGATAGCATCCCGGGTTGCGTCCTACATGAACTCCAAGAAGAACTAATCCCTCAAGTAAAACTGCTGTACAATCTCAGCCTCACTACAGGATATGTGCCCAAAGAATGGCGTACAGCAACAGTGGTCCCACTCCACAAAGGTGGCGCCTCTATGGACCCTGGAAACTATCGCCCCATAAGCCTGACTAGCCTAGTCTGCAAGGCTATGGAGAGGATCATCATGGAACTCATAAACAAAGACATTGGGGACCTACAGACACTAGATCCTACCCAATTTGGCTTTGTCAAGGGCAGATCCCGCCTTTTGAACCTGGTCGACTTCTTCAAAACAGTCACCAAGGCCATAGATGAAGGGAAGGTAGTCCACACAGCTTATCTGGACCTCGCAAAGGCATTTGACACAATACCCCACTCAGGCATTATAGATAAGCTATCCAGCCTAAATATAAACCCCTATGTCACAAGATGGGTCGCAAACTGGCTCAAAGACAGAACCCACAAAGTCAGAATTGCTGGAGCCATGTCAGACTCGAAACCGGTCACAAGTGGCGTCCCACAAGGTTCTGTCCTGGGACCTCTCTTGTTCGGTATTTACTTTTCTGAGGTACAGGCCAATGTGGGAGGACTATGGCTCACCAAGTTCGCAGATGACTACAAACTGGGAGCCATAATCGACTCTCCAGCTGACACAAACATCCTTCAAAATGGTCTCGCAGAGACGGATAACTGGTGCCAGAGCCATGGTCTAAAGCTAAATGCCAAAAAGTGTATAGTCATACCTTTTGGCAAAAACAATGTGCCCACAAATTACCACATAGGTGGTAACCAATTAAGTACAGAGAAAGTAATTAGGGATCTGGGGACCCAAGTTGATAGCAATCTCTCCTTTGACAACCACATTGCCAAAGTGGTTAGAAAGACCTTCTACATAGCCCACCTCATCATGAAAGGATTCACATCTAGATCAAGAGAGGTAATCGTGCCCCTTTATTCATCCCTCATCAGGCCCATCATAGAATACAATGCCCCCTTTGGGATGTACCTTACCCGACACCTGCAGCAATTAGAAAGACCCCAAAAGTACCTCACCAGGAGGATCAAGGGACTCAAACAGATGCCATATGCTGCTCGGTTAAAAAAAACTCCAGCTCTACTCAGTTGCATACCGCCTACTTCGAGGCGATCTATGCCTGACATATAAAGCTATGTCCAACCCAGAATTAATGGACATGCTCCACCTCAGTAATTCTAAATCCCTTAGAGCCATGCGCTCGAGGGACTTGAACCTCAGCACAGAAATAAATAGAACATGCTGGAGGGACAGATTCATAACCCAGAGGCTCCCTTCGCTCTGAAATAGAATTCCAATTCATGTTAGGCAGAGCACCTCACTGACTCTCTTCAAGAAGAATCTTGATGAGTGGATGGGGGATCATAGGTTTGTCCCGGGGATTACTTCCATGTCACTATTAGACAGAGGCACAGTAAACTAAACTTTAAAAAGGGCACAGTATACTCAAATCAAGGGGTGGCATAAGCCAAACACAATCGGGCTAGGCTTATAAATGCCCCAGGACAGATAGCCTAGTATGAACCTATGAACCTATGAACCTAAGAGGGCCAAGGAGGCACTCTGCTTGACATGTATGGGCAGTCTATTCCAAAGTATGGGGAGTCTCTGGGTCTGGAACCTATCTCTCCAGTATGTTTTGTTCATTGTGATGACAAGGTTTAGATCCCTGGAGTGTGTGGCTCTCAGCGATTGGGATTTCTTTAAGTGTAGCATGTCTGACAGCTCAGGGTTTGACATGGCCTTCTATGTTAAGCAGAGATCACCTCTGAGTAGACGATATGCCACAGAGTATAGCTGGAGATTTTTTAGATGGTCAGTATAGGGCATCTGCTTTAGGCCTGTGATTCTTTTAGTGAGGTATTTCTGCGGCCTTTCCAGCTGTTGCAGATATCTTGTGAGGTACATACCAAATGGGGCATTGTACTCTATAATGGGTCTAATGAGGGATGAGTACAGTGGGACAATGACCTCCATTTTTCTGGATGAAAAGCCCTTAGTGATGAGGTGTGCCACATAGAACGATTTCCTGACTGTTGTGGCGATGTGGTTATCGAAGGTGAGACCACTGTCAACCTGTGTCCCTAAGTCTCTCATCACACTTTCAGTGTTTAGTGTACTGCCACCTATGTGGTAATTCATGGGTACATGTTTTTTCCCAAAGGGGATAACAATACATTTCTAGGCATCATGCTTGAGCACATGGCTCTGGCACCAACCATCTGTTTCTGCAAGGCCCTTTTGTAGAATATCTACATCATTTGGGGATTCAGTAATGGCTCCCAGTTTGCAGTCATCTGCGAACTTTGTTAGCCAGAGTCCCTTAGTGTTGGCCTGTATTTCAGAGAAGTAGATGCCAAACAAGAACAGTCCCAGGACTGAACCCTAAGGTACTCCACTTGTCACTTGTCTGGAGCCGGATTTGGAGTCAGCCACTTTTACAGTCTGGTTCTGTCAGTAAGCCAGTTGGCAACCCATCGAGTGACACAGGAATTTATGCCCAGTTTAGTAAGTTTATCTATGATTCCAGAGTGGGTTATGGTGATGAAGTTCTTGGCAAGGTCCAGATAGGCTGTGTGGACTGCCTTACCCTCATCCACAGCTCTGGAGACTAATTCAAAGAAGTCAATCAGGTTCAGGAGACAAGATCGGCCCTTCATGAACCCAAACTGGGTGGGGTCCAGTGTTTGAAGGTTGCCAATGTCTTTGTTTATAAGTTCCATGATAATGTGTTCCATGCCCTTGCAGATCAGGCTCATCAGACTGATGGGACGGTAGTTCCCGGGATCCAAGATGGATCCCCCCTTGTGGAGTGGGATAACTGTAGCTGTGCGCAACTCAGTGGGCATGAAGCCTGAGGTGAGGCTATGATTAAACATGACACTTAGGTGAGGTGCCAGTTCATTTTGTAGTTCGTGTAGTACACAGCCCAGAATGTCATCTGGTCCCATGGATGCTGTATTCTTAGCTTTGGAGAGTGCAGTTTCTACCTGTGCGGCTGTGATTACTGGAATTTGGCAATCTTTTGGTATTGAGATGGGCCTTTTAGGGAGTGAAATGGGGGTGAAGTTGGCACTGAATTGATCTGCCAGGATATTGGCAATATCCTTGGGATCAGTATATTTAATGCCATTCTGTTTTAGCTCAGAGCAGATCTGAGCATTGCCATTTAGATGCTTGACATAGTTATAGAATGCCTTGTGGTTGTCTTTGGAATCTTTGGCAATTTTATTTTCATAACTAGCTTTGGAGGATTTTATGAGGGATCTCAGCTTCTTACTGAGGCTGGTAAGGGAGTTTTTTACATCCTGGGATTTTCCTCTTTTCTGCAACTGTTTCTTCCTTCTGTTGTATAGTTTGTTTATGGCAGGGGTCCACCAGATTGGCTTCCTTTTTTTGGAGGAGAGCATCTTGGTTCTATTTGGGATGGCACGATTCATGTACAAGTGGATGTGCTCATACAGTGCCTTAGTGTAGGATTCAGCAGTCGAACTTTCAGCTCCCGTCAGCATGGGTGTCATGAAGTTTGTCACTTCTGAGTAGCATGAAATTGGCTTTGGAGAAGTTTTTTACAGAGGTTTCCTTACTGGGACTTTTTTTTTTTATTTATTTTATATTTTATTTTATTTTGTTTATTTATTTTTGTTTGTGGTGGGTGACACATGAACAGAGTCAAGTTAGGCATTTTCCAAATTTTTTAAATGCCAAGACAAAAAGATTCCCCATCACTGGATTAGAGGAATTAGGCTCCATAATACCACATGCATCCATTTTGATGTTGAACTCTTTATTATAGAGGGTGACAAGGAGGGTAACAAAGCAAATAGATTCCACTGTGAAGTCACCAGAATAGAAAAAGTAAAGAAGGAAGGGTGAAATGAATGATCTTTTGCAGGGGGGTGGTTGATCTGCAAGTGTACAAATGAGTTATCTGACGAAGAGGGACTATAGTGCTTGTTGCTTAGGTGATCAATCAGGTGCAGAAGTGCAAAAACTCTAGTCATAGATGGAAAATGACCTCCTACAGAACAGGTTATAAGAGGGCAGCAGGAGAAGCATAAAAAGACATGATGGGCAGATGATTTCAGTATGATAGTGCATGATAAACTGCTCCTGTGTCGTAGAGGAAAAAAGTTCTGACTATGGCCCAGGCAACTCATATTTGATTGCTGGCTCAGGCACCTGAGAAAGCAGCAGGTAGGAACTGCAGTTGCCATTCCTGGGGGAGGGTGATGTGTGCATCTCCTGTGATGATCCATAGTGGAGGCTGGGGATGTCTTATTGTAGGATACATGTTAGGAGTGGTCCAAAGAGGTCAAAGGGAGTGGATATAGCTGAGTTGCTGCTGAGGCAGGCTGATATGCCACAATGTCCCCAGTGCAAGCCTGTCCTTTGGACATAACCATGGTCATAACAAGAGAGGAGGGGAGTGGTTAAGACATACTCAAAAATCCCCTGAATGGAATATTGATGGCTGAGATCTCCAGGATGCCCTTAGAGTCAGTGCAGCAGATTAACAGTGTATGACTGAGGTTTTGAAGTAGCTGGTAGACCTGGAGTCAATGTGGGACACTGGGTAGTAGTGCCATAAGGATGATGTGAGGAGTAGATCCCAAAAAAAGTTTAATGGTGTTAGGAGCAGCAGATGGGCAGGACTGATCAGGAAGATACGGGTGCTGCAAAGGGCCACTGCAGGTCTAGGACACTGAGGAGTTAATAAGTTCAAGGTTACTAGAGGAAGATAAAGAAGACAAATGAAGGACAGGAAGGCAGAAGATGAAAGTATAGACAGGAAGCAGAAAAGTCTACAATAAGCAAGGATGGAGGGGGAAGAGAAACATGTGACCATTGTAACTGTTTGAATGACTTTTTTTATTCTTTCTCCTTCATTGCTTTCAGTATTCATGTCAGATCTGTTCTCCAATGATGGATTGCTGAGATGTTCTCCTGGGACACATGGTGCCTTGAAGAAGGCAAAAGGATTAGGAGAAGTTATACGAAATGAACGTTTGTTCCAATTGTCAAGATAATGGAATGGACTGATGATGCACTGATGTGGACAATGGCCTGTTAAGCATAACCCTCAACCTCCTAAAGCAAGACATCTGGACAAAGCCATAAATAGTGGGGGGGGGGGGGCAAATGCCCAAAAAGAGGTTCTTACAAATTTAGAAAGTTTATATAATAACAGGTTTTGCATTAAAATGAAATTTCTGAAGGGTATGAAGTCTGAATCTCAAATGCCTGTCATTGTTTAATGAAGTCAGTACTCAAAGATTTAGCAATGATTTGCCAGAGAACCTCAATTTTATGAAAAAAGGGCCAAAAATATGAGACCAAAATCTGGACATGCTGTGAAAATCTGTACAGTAGAGAGGTATGCTGCTAAGGAATCAGAAGGTTGAATGTTAGTTTTGGAATATTAATATCACATATCTTTGGACTTTATCTATATCTATCTATATAAATATGTGTGTGTGTGTGTGTGTGTGTGTGTGTGTGTGTGTGTGTGTGTGTGTGTGTGTGTGTGTGTGTGTGTGTGTGTGTGTGTGTGTAGAGAGAGGGAGAGAGAGAGAGAGAGACAGAGATCTACCTAAAAAGATCAAAAATGCAAAAGATCAGTATAACAATGTTTACCAAAACAGATTATAAAAAAACATTGACAGCACACAGCAAGTGTTCTGAGATATAATCTTACAGCATGAAAATAAAATACATGGCTGGATTCAATAAAGTTACATCTCCCAGAGACAGCCACTTCTCTGCAACAAGCTTCCAGATTCTCATGAAACAGAGTCTCTCCCTTACCCTCTTCAAAAGCAACCTAGATCAATGGATAGGTGACAGCAAATTCACTCCTGGAGTGGTGCCCATGTCCCTCCTGGACAGAGGAAGTTGGTATTAACTACCACAGACTCTTACCTCTGCGAACTTCACTCATCTAACCCTATCCACTGACAATTTGGGCAACTCGGGATAGATATGGCTAGGCTTGTAAGGGCTCTATGGCCATTAGCCTAGTAACTCCTATAAACCTATGAAAATAATGCTCTAAAATTGTGTGTGCTGTTTTGTATTCAGTAAGGGCTCTACACACCATAAAGAGATGTGCAAACATGGTAAACATTGTGACATGCTAATTACAGCATAAGCAGCTGAACTGTATGCTAATCGACCAATCCAAGATGGAGGAGCTATTCAACAAACTATAAAGCAACTGTGTAGACTCAGTGCTGGCTTTCCCCAGTGAATTCCAAAACCTATTGGAATACAGCCACGGAAACTAGGCTACACTATAGGGCTGCTGTTGCTCTTATAGTATATGTGCAATAGGCCCAAGTCTATGCTGCTGCTGCTAATAGACCTCAGCCAAGAAGGTGAAAGGTATTCAGATCCCTTTTAACTTTTCATGATCTGCATGAGGTGGAAACTGTAAAGCACTACTGGGTGCACAGAGACATCCTACAGGAACTCTCTAGCCTCTGTCATCCTCAACTGAGAGCAAAGTCAAACCAAGTGGAACCAATACCTCTGGAGACTAAGGTATGTGTAGCACTTAGAATATTAGCTACAGGAACCTTCCAGAGACCAAAAGGGGATATTCTGGGGGTGTCACAGGCATCACCATCCAGGATCCTACATCAATTCCTGAATGCTGTGCTACAACATTCCAGTGACTACATACATTTTCCTCGTTCTCCTGAAGGCAGAGCTACAACTGCGGGATTTCTATCCAGAAGCACACTACCCTTAAATCTGGGTGTCATAGACTGACCGCACATTGAAGTCAAAGCACCACCTGAGTAACAGGGAAGGGTGTACATAAACAGAAATGGCTTCCACTACATTAACTGCCAGCTCATGTGTAATGCTAAGGGAATCATCCTGAACATGTGTGCTGGCAATCCAGGCAGTTACTTTGATTCCCATATCTGGCACAACTCCCAACTCTGTCTGAGGCTTTCTAGGAGGGATATCCCATAGTGTCATTTACTGGGGGGTGCAGGTTATGCACTCAAGCCATGGCTGATGACTCCATCAGAAATTCGCATACATCCACTAAAGAATGCTATAATGTGTCACATGCTCAAAGAAATATCAGAGCATGTGTTTGGGCTGCTGAAGTCATGGTTTCAGTGCCTAGATACATCTGGGGGCACCCTGCAGTACAACTCCCATATTTGTGCTGAAATTTTCACTGTCTGTGCCATCCTTCACAATATTATTCTGAGATCATAGCTTCGGCAGGAATACACATCCCACCATCAACACTGGCAAGGTCACTACAGCCACACACAGGTGAGGAGTCAGACGGGGAACCACCAGCTGTTGTGGGTGTAAACAGATGTAGGCATGCATAATATGCCCTCACCCTGGCCAAGAGACAATAGATAGCATACACTCTCACCATCTAAGGGGTTAAAACCTTCATCCTATACACATGCATAGAGTAACACTGATGCCAGGTCATGCTCACAACGTTTCCTTGCATACTGTTACTTGCTAATGTAACTAAGTAGAAGGTGGGTGATTGTTACAGTAACAACATCAATAAGCACAGCACTAATATGTCAATAGATGTGGTATCTATCAATAGGCCTCATGCATCAAAGATTCAAACATTACAAAAACTTGTAAGAAAGCAGTACACTTTTCAAAAGAGCATCACAAATATATCAGTCAGATATGCACCCCAGAAATCAGATAAATGACTTATGTATCCCTGAATCCAAAAGGTAGAAAATCATAGATATGGCACAGGTATCATCATTTGCACAGGCTCTTGTTTGGGGGTGGCAGGAGGCCAACGCTGACACAAAAGGTAGTGAGTGCATGTGAGTAAGAAAGACAGACAGTCACAAATTTTGATACAGTGTCAAATGGCCACTGAGACTGTAAGCCTAACTGTTAAGTGTGTGTGGCTGTATGTGCACTCAAGGTAAAATATGTGTGTGAGTCTGCAAGAACACATCCAAGCTCTGTGCTAGCTCTACATCCTGGTATGTCAGACAGGTATGAGTCATGAATGGTAGAGGTGACAGTTCATTGTCACTGTCCCTGACCCCAAGAACTAGCTCTCCCAAGAGATGCACTAGCATTTCCATGCTCATGATCAGATGCCCTGTTGCTACCTGAACATGACTGATGTCTGCTGGATGAGCTCTCCTCATGACTATGCCCAGGACCATGACCTCATGGCCTACCATGTCTGGGTGTGGATACCTCAATCACTGACAGCAGTGGAAGTAGTGCCACTACAGGAGCATGATCACACATGGTTACATTGGCTAAAATCAGAAGGTGATGCTGACCTATATCCACATGGATGCCATCTCCCTCCCATCAGATGTTCCATAATAGACACTGCCCATTCCATCGTATCATTCATCCGATCCATTGAATTATCAATAGAGTAGAGGCAGTCACGCATGTCAGCCTGTGCCACATCTACAAGCCTAAGCATGTTCTGGGAGGCCCTATTGGAATGTGCCTGTGCTTCTATAATAGCTCTAAATATACATCAAGTGACGTGTAAAGACACACCAGGATCAGGTGGAGGGTGGACAGCTGAACTCCTATGGGCACTCCTAACAACCATCCTGCATTCCACTTTCCCCACGCTTTGGCTATGTCCAGAGTCAAGTGACATTGAAGCCACTGTAACCAAACTAACCCAATCAAGTGTGCCACCCTCCACATGTCCAATATCTGAGGGATCACTGGACTAGGTATGTGTAATCCTACTGGCTGTGTCTGCTGAAAATACTGTGAATGACTAAATGTCAACCACAGTGTCAGATTCAGCCTCTGCACCCACCCAAATGTGCCTCTGTTTGACCCCAATCATCATCAGAGCCCACCTTCCACTGTCAGGATCACCTGTGATAATAAGCAGCAAACTCAAGGAAGAAATTAATACCTACACTACAATTTAATATATGATAACAAACACTGGTGCCACTATCACAGATGGTACAGCAATACACACACGCATTCATAATACCCACCTCAAACATAAGGATAAATACATATTTCTGACAAATGGTCATCAATAATCAATTAAAAATGTTTGGCTTACCATGAGCAGATGACACCACACTTTCTATGGTGGATGGTAATGGAAGAAGTTAAGCAAAAGATAGGGAGACACACAATCATCAGAATTCCAATAACAAGGGGGACAGAATTTTTGCCTGTATGTCCATTAACAATACCTTTAACTGAAATTTGGTTGGCACATTCACACAAAGCCCATATCTAATGAATAAAAATTGTGTTGGTAACTGTATCAATTTATCAAAAGGTTATTCCAAAAAGAAAATTAAAACAACAGAAACTGTCACAGAATATTTTACTATACAATAAATTGTTATAAATTGACATATGAAAAGCTTACCTGGTCGAGCTCCTGGCACATACTTGTCCTCCCAGAAACATCAGCACCAACATCAATCACATGTTGGTGTGCATTTTCCACTGGATCTCTGACAGTGGACAGAAACTCTTCATTTGGTGTCAGTAGTGGATCTGTAGCAGCCCCCCCGCCCCCCCCCCCATAGCCAGCTGTTCATGAGCAACTGCTCTCCTCCAAGCTGATGAAATCATATCAGTGGCACTATGATGCACCTGATCATAAGTTCTGCTGTGACCCCCCAACAGCGCTTTTTGGTTCCAAATTTGTATTCTGTCAACCATATCCCCACATCCTCTCAGAAGCAGAAAGGCACTGTGGTGACTAGAATGCATGATTACATAATTTTCTGAGTCACTGAAAGGGAGTTTACGTGGATTGGTACACTTGCGTGTCATACACCTATGTGACATAAAAGAGAGAAGGATACAACAAATAAATATCACATACAATTAAATTCCTGCTTATATACATGTATATATTTTCAACATTAATCACTAGAGACACACACATTTAAGTTATTAAAATTTAAAGTTATGTGGTTGTAGCATATCACACTCACAATAAACCAGTTTGATCCAAAACAAGAAATAACAATGGAATAATGTATTTTTGATCACATAAAGAACATGATGACTACACAATTTCAAGGGCAAACCTCTTGAAAACAACTTTTGTTGTGGCAACATACAAATGGTACTTGGCTCCCCCACCCCCAAAACAACTGGCAAATGACATTTTGTGCCAACCAAAAAATAATACATTACTCGATTGTTATAAATGTTTTCCAAAAAAATTCTCACAAAATATGTACACATTTACAACAGAAAAGTCAATTTTAAATTATTGCCAGTCACCTCTCTCTGTGTTCAGCACTCCTCTAGAGGTGTCTCTGAGCCTTCTCAGAAGCCTAACACACCTGTGTCATTGACAATACAGGAAATTATCCATTTCCCTGAAATAACATAGAAGAGTTTAAGATAACCAGTTGTAACAATAACACCCGGAATGAAAGTTAATAAGGCTGTCTATCTGAGAAAGTAAAATGTGACAAAAATGTCTATGCTAACAGTAAACTTATAAGTGCATACAGATAAAAGTTTCATTTTCTAATGTATGTATATATATATATATATATATATATATATATATATATATATATATATATATATATATATAATATTTTCCTTGTAACGTAAACAAATCTGGCATGTACTTAAAAAATACAATCATACCTTAACAAGAATAGAACGGCTTCTGTGCATATAAATCCAAATTAATAGCAATCTTCTTCTGTGTTGTCCACATGCACAGCTGTCCTCACCTTCAAGTTCCCGAGCTACATGGTTACTATTTTATAGTGTAGAGTCAGGCCTCTCAGCATTGCAAATGTTGCTCGTCTCTCTCTACTATATATGATGAACAGGTAGGGTAGTTTGTTTATATGCTTTATTACACAGAATCATATCAGGATGGATAGCAGCTTTTCAAAATATGAATGAACTGATTAACAGACAGACTATACAGACATACATGCTTATATTTCAACAGCTTACTACAAAATGGCAGTCAGGGTCACACATGCTCAGTATTTATACACTTGTGCAAGCCCTAGTATTCAGAATTGGGTTTAGCAACAGGGACAGTCTTCATTGAATAACTCATAGCAGGAACTTCAGGATTCATCTCAGGAACAGGAATATTCACTGGAGCGTTTTCAAGAATTGGAACGCTGGATAACTCACTCTGAGATAAAGAGTCTCTCTCACAGGCTAGGTGCTGTGGCACAGGTTCGGACACCAGCATCAAATGTTTCCAATTCTGCCTAAACTCTGGTCCTGGTGATTCCACAATGTACGATCTCGGCTCTGGGCAAATACTCTTCATGACTCCAATCTGATCATAACCTTTGCACGTTTGCATTCTCACTGTCTCTCCTTCACGTAATGGATTGAGAGGTTTGCTGAATTTGTCATAATAAGACTTCTGAAATAGATGTCTCTTTAACAGATGGGCTTTCACTGCTCTGTTATTCTTAGCACTTGGAACTAATAAACTACTGCTGATTGGTAATGTAGTTCTGGTTTGTCTCGACAGTAGTATCTGGGCAGGTGGACCAAGATGTTTATCATGAGGAACATTTGTGAGATTCAAGAGATTCAGGAAAGCATCACTGTTATCTTGTTTTGACTTCTCTAGTAACAGTTTCTCACTTTAAACTGCACATTCTGCCAAACCATTGGACTGCAGATACTCAGAACTACTTGTGACATGAATAAAGTCCCATTCTTCAGCAAATCTTTTGAATTGCTGGCTAGTGAACTGCGTGCCATTGGCAGAAATAACTGTGCGGACTACCATGAGCTGCAAAATGACACCTTATAGTAATGACAGTACTGGATGCAGATCTGTCTCGAAGCAATCGGGATAAGACTCTACCAACACCAAGTAATGTTAACCATTCCACTTGAAAATATCAGAGTCTACTGTTGACCAAGGTAGTTCAGGAATCTGGTTCAGCTGAAGTGGTTCCTTCTTTTGATGTGGCTTTGTATTATTACACACAGAACAAGATGAAAGTACTCTCTCAATGTCTTGTGACATAGAAGGCCAAAATACTAGTTCTCTCACCCTCCTTTTTGTAGAATCGGTTCCTGGGTGACCACGATACAAGATAGTGATATACTCTTGTTGCAAAGACTTTGGAACAATAACATTAGGACCTTTCATGACAATACCATCATCAGACAACATTTCATCTCTGTAAGAAAAATAAGGTTACACCTTGAGGTAAACTAAATTGCTTTGATGGCCATTCTTGATGGATAAAGTGGTTGAGTTTCTGTAAAACAGGATCTGAGGCTGCATGATTTATAAGCTCATCTAGGCGTGTGGAAGAAAAATTTCTCACTTCAATGATTTCAAAATCAAATTTCTCATTTTCATACTCTTCACTGGTATTTCTGGGTGATCTAGACAATGTATTCGCAAGATAAAGAAGTTTGCGTTTTGTGTAGACAAGATTGAAATGGTACTTCCGCAGTTGCAACATCATACATTGCAATCTACGGTTACCACCTGTCCCATTGTCAGTGGGACACTCACAGGTTGAGCCTTCTCATGCCATTGCCTGCACTATCAAGCAGTGGGACTTTAAAAGTCCTGTTTTCCAATACACGCTGAATTCCCGCGGAAAAGCCGAAAATACTTCTGGTTTTTCCACAGCAATGCGGTGATGTCACCAACCCAGACCTGCAGTTAGAGGTATTCCCTGTTAGGTCCAGGTGGTGTAAATCATACAGCAATTGACTGCAAGGACTGAAGGGGGTGGGGATTCGAAGAGCCCTACAAAGGTCGCAGCTGTAGAGCAGTTTTGTATTACCACTTCTATAGCTGCTATAATTTAAGGACTGAGATTTGCCAGCCAGCAAGGAAGCCAGCCAGCCAGTAAGGAAGCCAGCCAGCAAGGAAGGAAGCTAGCCAGCCAGCAAAGAAGGAAGCCAGCCAGCCAACCAGCAAGGAAGCCATCCAGCAAGCCAGCCACTTCAGCAGGTAGGGAGCCTGCTAGCTAGTCAAACAGGCAGGGAGCCAATCATCCAGCCAGCCAGTCCAGCAGGCATGGAGCCAGTCATCCAGCCAGTCATTCCACCAGGAAGGAAGCCAGCTAGCCCAGCAAAGAGTGGTAAGTACATAGTATTTTGTGGCTGTAGTTATTTAAAATGGGAATATTGTACTTTATTTAAGTTTTTAATGTTTAGAGGTAAATGGGGGGTGCAGTACGCAGTATTTAAATCTGTGTAGTGGTAATTTTGAGATTTCCAAGTAGTAGTTTAAAATGGGAACATTGTGCTTTATTTAAATTTAAGTTTTTAATGTTTAGAGGTAGATGGGGGTGCAGTACAAAGTATTTACATCTGTGCAGTGGTTATTTTGAGATTTTAGAGTAGTAGTTTTTAAAGGTATAAAAGCTATGTGTGTGTGTATGTATATGTAATTATAATTACTGTGGTTGTTGGGGTATGATTTGGAAGCATTACTTTTTAAAGGCTGAACCATGTGTATAGAAATTTTGTTTATTTCTGGTGGGGGGCAGTCTTAAATATAAATGTAGTGTGATGTATTTTTATTGTCGTAGCTTTTTCATGGTACTTTCTGTTTACAGATAGGAAATGTTTGAGTATAGTTTACACTTTTTTGTCTGGAAATGTGAGCAATTTTATGCTGTTTTCAGGAAGTTAGGATGTACTGTTTGGGTAATTTTTCCTGTTGGTTCTTGCAAGTCAATGTGCAATGTGCATGTGGTACAAGTCTACCTTTTGAGGGGGAATGTTAATAGTTAACATAGTGCATTTATTATTCTAGTAGGTACATGTTGCCAACTTGCTGAAGCTGTGTCAAGATCATTTTCCTTTATAGTTGCAAATGTGTGCATTTCATTTTTTTATGCTGTCTTTAATAAGGTTAAAATGTCCCGCTTTGCTTGTGATGTGAATATGGGTGTGCTGTTTTTACTTGGGCTTGTTTATTGCATTGTTGTGCTAGGTAAATTACTCTTGTTTTGAGGTACAAGGGGTCCATGGGGTCTGCCGTGCATTGTAGTTTATTTTAGCTGGTCTTGCAAGAAGTATTTTTAAAAGGTAAAATATTTACGGTTTTTATTTTTTGTGGATACATGCTCAGAAATCATTGCAGTGTATTTGGGATTGTGCTAAAACATGTCGTCATTTCAGGATAGTTTGCTTTTATAAGTAGAAAAGTTTGTATTTTGTTTTTAGGGATGTCTTCAATAGATTTACAGTGTACTGCTTTCATTATAATCCGATTACGGCCAGTGCTGCTGTTGGGCATGTTCATTAATAGATCATTGTGCTGTGTAAATTAGTGCTATATGTTTATTTCTTTTCTTAACTGCTATGATCAAAAGCTAAATTGGGTCTATGGTGTCCGCTGTGCATTCTCGTTCATTTTAGAGTGTGTTTTTGGTACAGTGAAAATGAGTTTAACTTTATTTACTTGAGAGTGGGGGAGCATGTTCGGTGGTAAAAATAATTCATTTCATTTTCTACAAGCTGTGCTAATGTCAAAGTTTTCAATGGCCAAAATGCCCCCTACATTACCTCATTTACTATTTTACCTTTTTCAAATGGTTTAGAATGTTAATTCTTTTCTGCTCCATTCCTCAGGTCTTTCATATGCCAGTGCTTTTTTCAAGCCAGTTCTTTTGCATGCCACTGTTTTTCAAGCCAGTTCTTTCATGCACCATTATGTCACTGCACCTACTAACACAGTTTTGCTAAATATGTTGCGTATCAGGTAAGTGCAGATTGAAGAATGAAGAGAGCAGCAGCTTCATCGCAGCCAATCAGCAACAAGAGAATGTGCAAGTGGCAGCATGTTTGGAAAACGGAATTCGACTGGATCGAGAGATGCATTGATGTGAAAGCATTCTGCAGGTACTGCAAGAAAGAATTTCTACTGACCCATGGTGGAAGAAACGACGTCGCATGACATGAGGCAACTGAACAACATAAGATTGGTATTCTTCAAGCAAAATCCAGTCACCTGACAACAAAGTGGGCAAGGAACACAAACATTGAGGGAATAGAACTTAGGATCATTGCAGCAGAAGCCTCTGAGGTGTTCCATGCTGTTAAGCACAATATTTCCTGTAACAGTTTGGACTGTGCAGTAAAGTTGGCCAGCCAATTGTACAGTGGCTCGGACATTGCAAAGAAACTATCTTGTGGAATAACCAAGGCTGAAGCCATAGTCGAAAATGAGACTGCACTCATTGGAATGACTCCTGCATGACCTTTAAAAACCAGGCACTTCATTTGCAATTTCATCACATGCTTCCAACAAGGGGAACATAAAATTATTTCCACTTGTTGTGAGGTATTTTTCCTAGAGAAGAAGAGGTGGTGAATGGCCTTTTGGACTTCTGTGGAGACCGTGATGAATCTGCACAGGCTATATCACAGCAAATTTAGAACATTATGGAAAAGCACTCCTTGCCCTGGAACAGCATTTCAGCATATGGGACTGATAATGCCAGTGTAAACTGTAGGAAGAAATCTGGTGGGTATACCACATTAAAAGAAAAGTGCCCATCACTCCAGAAGGCGAACTGTGTTGCCCACATCATTCACAATACAGCCAAAAAAGCTGCAGCACAACTACCACATGATGTGGAAGTATTTGTAATGAAACTTTTCAGTCATTTCTCAGGTTCTGCTACAAGGACCAGAGACTTGAAAGACTTCTTTGAGTTTTGTGGCATGGAATTTGAGAGTCTGTTAAGACATGTGCCAGCAAGGTGGCTGTCACTACTCCCAGCCATTGAAAGAGTAGTGAAAAATCAGTGCTCCAGTGCTATTTCCTCTCCCAGGGAGAAGAGGAGACCCCCCAGCAGACAGGGCAGTACTTTCCAGCTAATGAGCATGGTGAGAATGCATTGCCTACACTGCCTCAGTACTATTTGCACTTTCTCTGTGCTGTTCTTGTTGATTTTAATGAACATATAAGTACATTAGAAAAATCAGCACTTACTGCCGTGGAAACATTTTGTGTAATGGTCTCTCTGTAGCAAAAACTGCAGGCAAGAGCTGGAGGTGCTTTCTTTGGAGGGAAACTTAGGGCACTTATGAGCACATTGACAGCACTTCTGCTAACAAAATGAAAAGAGACTTCATTGTGTTCTTGGAAACTGCAGTAGAGTACCTGGAAGAGTGGTTTGATTATACTGAAAACAATTACTTGTTTACACTGTCTAAATTATATCTAACTGAGCCCTTTGCTTTCAGTGACATACTCAATATGACCACTGCCCTGAGTCTGCAGGATGTAGATGAAGACCGTCTTTTCAGGGATTACTTGGCAATTAGGCCCTTTCTTGGACAGTTATGTAACACCAGCTTGACCCCAGGAGAAAAGTGGCTGAAGCTTTTCAGAGAAGAGTCTGAGCTGACTGCACTCTATCCGGTAATTGCTAGGGTATTATCTATACCAACATCAAATGCATTTGCATAAACAGTTTTTTCTTTGGTGAAAAGTAAATGGACAGATGTGTGAAACCAGTGTAGTGTGGACTTGTTAAAAGCCGAACTAATGATGACTGTAAATTACCGGATGAAATGTAGTGACTTTTATTCAAATATTGTTTCAAACCATGCCCTTCTTCAAGCCATAAAATCAAATTCAAAATACATTAAAAAAAAGTGATTTAGTGTACTAGTGCGCAGTATGTAGTTTTGTGTTTTTCTTTGCTTTAGCTTTAATTTGCAATAAAAACAGTCTTAATTATACACTTGGCTTGTGTGTGTGGTATAGTTGGTTTAGGAATTTTTTAACTTTTTTTTAAATAAACAAGTGTCTGTTTAATGAGTAGTGTGTTTTCTTTTCCTTTACAGTTTACTTACTGTTACAACTGAGTAATGTGTTTTCTGCAGTAATGCTTCACTTCATTTAAATGGTTTGTGAGTTTTCAGTTTGCTATAATAACATCACAATGTTGTACCCATAACTGTAATACTCCATTTTCTTTAACACCTCTGGTGATGCCATGGTGAGGGTGTGGCCAGTGTCATATTGGTCACACCCCCTATCCTACTGGCCACACCCCCATGCCCCACTTTGGCCTTGTTAAAAAGTGGCAACCCTAATGCAATCTGGCTGGAGCTGAATGCACTGGCTTGCTCAAAATAGTGACTAGAGGTTGGTGGTCTATTTCAATCTGAATAGGTCTACCATAAATATAATCATGGAACTTCAAACATGCAAACACAATTGTCAAAAGCTCTTTCTCTAGCTGAGCATACTACATCTCAGTTTGGGTTATAGATCTGGATGCATAGGCAACAGGATGACCTTCTTGAAGAATGACCGCACCAAGACCAAATTTCGAAGCATCACAGGAAAGAGTAAAATGTTTGTGAACATCATAGTACCTGAGAGTTGGTGGAATGGCAATTCTCTGTTTCAGGACATCAAATGATGTCTGGTGTTGTTCCAACCATGACGAGGATGCATCTTTATGTGTCAGCTCTCCAAACATTGGTGCTAGCTGGCTTAAGTCTGAAATAAATTTGCCTAGATAGTTAGCCATCCCAAGAAAGTGTTGAAGGGCTTGAATATTATCTGAAGCTGGCATCTCAAGAATAGCTGTTTGCTTGGAAGGGTCAGGTTGTAAGCCTAAATTTATAAACAAATGACCAGCATAAGTGACTTCTCGTAACCTGAACTTGCACTTCTTAGGATTCAGCTTAAGATTCACTTGATGAGCTCTTTCCAGAACTTTCTCGAGGTTTCTATCATGCTCAGCTTCACTATTACCTCCTACTAGAATATCATCTACTATAATGCACAGGGGTACCCAGAAAAAAATTGCTCCATTCCACGTTGAAAGACTTCAGTGGTAGAATTTATCCCAAATGGTGTTTTCAGGAATCTGTACCTGCCAAAAGGAGTACTGAATGTAGTGAGCAATAAGGATTTCTTGTCAAGCAAAATTTGTCAAAATGAACTATTTGCATCTAAGGCAGGAAATAACATTGAGCTGTGACTTCTTCCACTGTATGCATTGGATGATGAGGTCTTTTTAGTGTTTTGTTTACATCCTGTGAATCAATACATATTCTGATATCATCTGAGTTTTTCTTATGAACTACCACCGTGGAAGACACCCATTCAGTCGTCGTAACCTGAACTTGCACTTCTTAGGATTCAGCTTAAGATTCACTTGATGAGCTCTTTCCAGAACTTTCTCAAGGTTTCTGTCATGCTCAGCTTCACCGTTACCTTCTACTAGAATATCATCTACTATAATGCACAGGGGTACCCAGAAAAAATTTGCTCCATTCCACGTTGAAAGACTTCAGTGGCAGAATTTATCCCAAATGGTGTTCTCAGGAATCTGTACCTGCCAAAAGGAGTACTGAATGTAGTGAGCAATAAGGATTTCTTGTCAAGCAAAATTTGCCAAATTGAACTCTTTGCATCTAAGTCAGGAAATAACATTGGCACTTGGCATCTGAGCTGTGGCTTCTTCCACTGTATGCATTGGATGATGAGGTCTTTTTAGTGTTTTGTTTAAATCCTGTGGATCAATACATATTCTGATATCATCTGAGTTTTTCTTATGAGTTACCACCATGGAAGATACCCATTAAGTTGGTTTATCAACTGGATAAATTACACCTTGGTGCACCATTTTGTCTAGCTCAGTTTTGACTCTGTTCTACATAGCTACTGGAACTTTCCAGTCTGGTCCAACAACTGAGCTGACATCTGAGTCTAACTTCATGGAGTACACAACTGGAAACTTGCCTAGGTTGTCTTCAAAAAGATCAGCATAGGTAGAGAAAACATACTGGGTGAAATTAGAGCAGTGGTCTTTTAAACTAACATAATGGACTTCCTTTTTAAATTAAAGCCGTCCCATTTTCAGACTGTCTCTGAGACCTAATAATGACTGTACATGCCTTTTCACCACATAGAATAACAATCTGTAGCTTCTCCCAGCAGAATGTCATGAAAGTACTGCTGAGCCCTCTGTTTGAATCTCTTCACCACCATAAGCAACAAGCTTTGTACACCTTGCCAAATTATGCTTCTCACCAGCACATACTCTAGCAAATGTTTCTGCAGACATAACATTGCACTTTGAACCTGTGCCAGCTTTGAACTCTGTGGGTTTTCCATTTATCCGAAAACTACAAAATACTTCACTCTTTGCCCACATGTCTACTGCACTGGCTGTTTCACTAAGCACTGACACACCATCAACATAAAGGGTAGGGTTGCAGCTTTCTAATTGATCAACTTGTTTCTTTCAGTATTCCCTCTTAATAAAAGAATGTGTGCCCTTTGATTTACAAAATCTTTTGAAATGATTCCATTTATTGCATTTGTGATATTACTGACGAAAAGCTAAATATTTCTCCCTTTTAGGCTCATGACTTCCTCCACAATTACAACAGGTGGCTATGAAACTGGGTATAGGTACATGCTTTGAGTTTGCTGACTCACTCTTATGCTTCAGGGAGACTGTGCAGATTCTAGAGCATGACTTAGAACTTTCTAGAAAGCTCCTACGGGGTTTCCTTGTGATTGTTGCAGGGTTTACCATTGCAGCCATGTGCTTGGTCCTGTTTCTGTTAACCACGTACTGCATACTATCAACATGAGTTTCGGAAGTTACTGGAAGCATGCATCTCTCATTTGTAAGCATATTTGTGTTCCTTCTTTGAGCTCATATATCTGACAAATCTCAAAGGCCTTATTCAGTGTTAAAGTACTGTCACAAAGCAAAATCTTTCTCACAGCATCATCTTTAACACCACGTACAAGTCTGTTTTTTATCAACTAATCTCTTAAATCACCAAATTGGCACATTTTAGCCTTGTTTCGGAAGTCTGTTATATATGCTGCACAAGTTTCACCAGGCTTTTGATCCCTTGTGTAATATAAGTGCCTTTCCATTGTAAAATTCATTTAGGGGTTACACATTTCTCTAAATTTATGTTTTAAGCACTCGGGATCTTCCATTGACTCAGATGGTATAACTATATGATGGTGTTCCCCCTCTTCTGCAAAGACAGCAGGTGCATACACAAATGAACGCTTCCTTTCTATGGCTTCTGACTCAGCTAAATTAAGCAGAATAAATGCCTTTGTATGTTCATCTTTAACAAAAAATGCAACCTGTATGAAAATATTGCACTCTTGCTCAAACACTCTCCAGTTCTCTGCAATATTATTATCAAACACACGTGGAATTGCTTTTCGAAATCTGTCTGCTATGTCAACAGATTATGTTCGAACACACTGAAAAATATTCCCCTTGTAATTATGTACAAACATGCACACAGCCAGCACTTGTAATAACATTCAAATGCATAATAAACTCTTCAAAATGCTTACTTTGTGAAATATGCTCTGTAACGGTTGTACTCTGTGAGATACTGTACTGTAATACTGCACAAACGTACGAACACTTCATACACTTCAAATAACTCGAATAGCTTTAATTAAAGTGAAAAAGTAGTGCTTAGCAAAAAAAAAATGCGGTAATTTCTCTTATTTTGTTTTATGAGATTCGGACTTTATTTCAAACATTTTCCATACTTATTTTGAATATTTCTGTTAATACATCATAATATCGGACATTTCTGTTACTTAGAAATTCATTTAGAATGTTCAGTATGCCTCGTTTCATATTTTGTGAATAAAAAATGGCTTAAGTAAGTTTTAATACCTGAAATTCATTTCTGACCTGCTTTGCGAGTTATATGTGTAATAGGGATGATTCACTCCTTTATATTCCTCCAGTTTTAATTGAGTGGCTCTTGGTTTCACACACTGAAGAATCTGGCTTCCCTTCTGGCCCCATGCCTGTTCTTTAGCCATGCCTATTCTGACACCATGTCATTTTAGACATGTCACTTCTGACACCATGTCGCTCATCTCTCTCTACTATAGATGACGAACAGGCAGGGTACTTTTTTTATATGATTTATTACATAGAAACACATCAGGATGTATAGCGGCATTACAAAATATAAACAAACTGATTAACGGACAGACTATACAGACATACATACTTACATCTCAACAGTCTACTGCAAAATGGCAGTCAGGCTAGCACATGCTCAGTATTTATACACTTGTGCAAGCCCCAAGGAAGCTTCTTAAACCTGTACACACACACACACACACACACACACACACACACACACACGCACACACACACACACACACACACACACACACTGATCTACAGTGAAGATGCAAATAAGGTGTGATCTCATTAGAATTGCTGAATGCCAAACTTTTAACTTCATGTAGCAGGTGCTAATACAGTGTAGGCACTAATTCAGTTTCAGTTGCCAGTGAATTACAACTGTGAATGATAAGTGGTAGGGAGAAGGAAGACAAAATAGCAGTTCAGACTACCTTACCTGCAGTGGGTGTGTCACCCAGAATACACGTACAAATTGTAGAAGTAACTGTAACAAGCTTTTAAATGAAAATGAACAGCACACCTTTCTAATGTTTGTTCACTAATAGCCAAACTCTCCTGCCTTTGCTTAATACTGTTTGTATTTTACTATCATATATTTTTATCATACATTTTAATGACAATGATACAAAATCCCCTATAGACTGCATGTCTGAGAGTACAGCACAGACAAGGGAAGAATGAACACAATACAAAGAGAAGACACAGCTGCATTTGTGCAAACAATATTCATAGCAAGCTAGTGTGACTCATTGTACTAAATATGTAAGCAACACATGTACAGTCAAGAGTGTACAAGTGCATATGTCTTCTAAATGCTGGGGAGTGAATGGGACTTGCTTGTATGCACAATGATTCTCATTCCTGCTGTAAAGCTGTTTCTGTGGCAAAGATAGATAAAACACCCCAGTATGTTCTGTAGTTTCATTAATCTGACAGTTCAAATCTAGACTTGTGTAAAAATCTGTAAGGTGTGGAAAGGTATTTATAATGCCATTTCTGTTTCCTTTTATATTTTTTTATTGATTCCTTCTTCTTTAATATTACTACTTGTGCAATGCTCAGTGCAAATACTGTGAAATGGAGAAATAATTTAAAATTTATGGAAGCTGCTTCTACTCTAAAGACAGCATAAATTAAAGCTGTGAATCAAATGAGTGTAGCACATTTGTTAAACAAGATGAATCACACTGCACATAGTATATGTAGATCAAGGTTCAAGTCTCACATCGATCTTTTACTGATAAAAGCTAATAAATACTTTTTACAATAGTAATCAGAGCTAAACTCTGCTAATCTCATTTGCATGTTGCTCACCTCCACTCAGATATGGTGTAATGGCCCAGACAAGAAGAAGACATTGTCAATTTCAAAAAGATATTGTTGCATCTTTTGCCTTTCATCTTGCAAACATGTTAAACCTGTAGACACCAAGCAGACACTTGCCAATTTCAAAACTGAAACATTGTATCATGTGTGGTTTGCCATCACACAAACATGGTAAGCAGCATTGCTGGGGGGTCATCACACACACACACACACACACACACACACACACACACACACACACACACACACACACACACACACACACACACATAGTAATGAATGCAAAAATATATGGTTACTGTCTAGTTGCTCCTGTAAAAGCAGGTGTAACTTAAGGGCTACAATATAGGTGAGTCTTAGTTCTAATACAGCAAAAGTCCAAAGTTTTATTACTGCTTTTCCAGATTACTTTTAATGAAAATTAACATTAGAAAAATAATCACACATAGAAATAACTATCTATAGCAGGTACACTGAGCATACACACACACAATATCATATATATATATATATATATATATATATATATATATATATATATATATAGATATAGATATATATATATATATATATATATATATATATATATAAAACTGTGGGGATTAGTAGAATTATGGTTCTACAATTAAACATTTATTTATGAAGTTTCATGCCATACACATACATGGTTAAACATTCAACTCTTTAATGTATATTTAGAACTAATGAGCAGGTCTTACAAACAAGGTCTCAGTTGCAATGAACATTCTGTACAGCAATGACTGTAACAAATACACTTGTAGCCCAACCTTTCCTGAGTCAACTGGTATAAGTTAATGCTCACAGTACAGGTGAGCCAAGGTTCTAATCTAGCACACTTCCAATTTTATTAATGCTTGTCCACTCAATTATAAAAAATAAAGAACAATGCAAACATAATTATAAATAACAATAACCATATATAGTAATGGAGTTCATAGGAATTATAGGCGTGACTGAGGGTATACTGACAATTATGCTTCTGTAATTAAAATTGTCTTTTCTGTCCTTGGATAGAATTCATATTTCAATGATAATCATATACACATGAATGTATAAACCAGGACCTTGGCAGATCAAACACATACATGGTTAACCCCTCCCTATGTCATGTGTATTTGTATATAATTAATGAGCACGTCTGACAAGCACTTCTTCGGTGGCGAGGGTGGAAAAACACCTATATGGAAGAATATGTTTTTGTCTAATTTACATAGGTTTGAATCCTTCATTGTACAAATTACTTTTATCAGTGTGTGAAGCCAACAAAAAATATCTCAGGTCATAAAATTTATACACAAAATTCATGTCTGCAAAGTTTAAAGCAACTAAGAGGTACAGGAGCAACCAACCCATTAATTAATGGAAACTGTCACATTACCCTTCTTATTTCATCTCTGTTTAGCACTGCTGCTCTCCATTTAACATTGTGCAAATGCAGTTGGCATGGTTGTTCGGGTTTGAGTACTAGCTGTAAAATGCGATATTTAAAATTGGTGGGAAAACATTAACTATGTTGCTGTTTGACCTGTACGGATATGGCAGGAGCAAAAAGAGAAGGTGCCCAATTTAGGGCTTAAAGATGGAGTGTAGAGGAGTCCAGAATTCATTGGACTTCTAGGAAAGCACCACAGATGTAGGCTACTGCAGGTGGAATATATTGGGTCTCAATACAAATCAGAGTCTTGGAATTGTCTGGCCAAGGATGTTTCCAGTGCGACTGGCATTCCACTCACTGGAAAGCAATGCAGGCACAATTATAATGACCTGAAAAAGGCACAAACAGGAACAACTCAACCAGTGTCTGGATGAGTTAAGGTCTGCTGATATCCCACAGTTGTGTAAATATACAAATAAAGATAATTTAAATTAGATAGAAAGCTGTATATATAGACAAGATTGATATTCATAATGCCCTTGTCTTTTTCTCCTCCCCCCCCCCTTTTTTTACAGCCACCCAGGAGATAGCCGTGAACAGGAATGCCTATGATGAACACTTGGAAAGACTGAGAGAAGCAAGGGGTATGTATGCAGCACAAAAGAATATTAGTTTATCTAAAGTACTGGTCTTGTATACACTATTAGCAAATTAAGCATGCATATCTTAATTGTAAAATAAAGCATCCATGCTTCAGTCTGCAGTTCAAGCCAACTTTAGGAGTCAGTTGTAATAGTGTATTCAGATGTTTTGGGTTGAAATCCCACAGGTCACAAATATAATGTAAAATAATTAAAAAATATTACACAATAAATTCAACAACATTGGCATATATACCATGCTGTTAATGTAATCTGTATTATCTGATCAAGAATATGTGCAATAGATGCATAATGTAAGAATTAGTAGTCATCAGTCATAGTCTGTAGTTCTTCTTCTTTTGGCTGCTCCCATTAGGGGTTGCCACAGCGGATCAACTGTTTCCATTTCTTCCTGTCCTCTGCATTTTGCTCTGTCACACCAACCACCTGCATGTCCTCTCTCACCACATCCATAAACCTTATCTTAGGTCTTCCTATTTTCCTGTTACCTGGCAGCTTCATCCTTAGCATCTTTTTCCCAATATACTCTGCATTCCTCCTCAGCACATGTCCAAACCAATGTAATCTTGCCTCTCTGGC